>NC_047662.1:86752797-87052797 GCF_011762505.2 Arvicanthis niloticus
TTCTCACTGGTTGGGACAGGGATGGGGATGCTGCTACTCAGTTGAGACATATGTCAGTTATGCTCTATGACTTTTATAGTTTCTGAAAGATCATGAATGTCCTATTTTCGTGGGGTAGAAGTAGCTGTTTTATTAGGTTCTTTTCCTGTTCTTCACAGTGAGACTTCTAAAACCATCTTGATACCTATGATAAATAGGCTTTAAGATTACCAGACTAAGGATGAAGGGTGGTCTTCCCAAGTATTCTGATGTGGACAAGAGGAAGGTAGAGGGGCGAAGAATTTGGATACACATTTTTGTAGGATGTGGACCCAAATCTCTATATTACAAATAGTTATTAATTAAAATGAAAGCCAAAAGGGGTTTTAAAAAACTTATTTGAAATTCTAAAAAAAAAAAAAAAAAAGTCTCCTACTCTGACATGGGTGTGTGTGCCAGAGGAGTAGCATGCACAGTGTGGGTGCAGCAAACCGGGTGAGGAAATCAAATTGTGCTTTGGTTTCTCCAGCCTCACAAGAGACACAGAGGTGATTTCAGGTCCATGGAGGGCACAGGTAGCTGTGCCTGCCTTCAGGTCACAGTGAGGAGATACAGGATAACCTCACTGTTAAGGTTCCAGAACAGACTCTATGTAGGGATTGGAGGACAGCTTAGCTGATCTACTAAGAGCTATGACTCTCTAGAAGGTGCTCAAAAGTAGCAAGCCATCCAGGAAGGTTCTTTGGCTTCTAACCCAGCTAAAGGATGAACAAGCTCTCCAGCTTCAGACTTCTGCAGAGCCAGGAGATTGGAGAACTCCATTGAAGTATCAATCCCTTTCTTCTTTGCCATCTAGGGAAGAGATGGAGAAGGAAGGGGCAGGAACTGTAGTCAAGGATTCGCACTAAAAACGAAGACATTGCACAAATGGGACTCTCTGAAGACTGGCAACACTAATATTTATCTTCCGTCTAGGGGAGGAACAAGCTAAACTAAATCACATGCATCCATATGCCTGAAATATCCCTGTGTAAATGTGCGCATCCCTTCCTCATAGCATATTGCAATCTCCAGCGTGCATTAACTAGTTCTACTCCAGAGCCACATTAGGGCGCTTACAGACCTCAATTTTACCCTGGCAGGCCATCCTCTTCCCTCAGCACCTGTCATGGTCACTGTGTTCTTGATGAAATGTCTTTTCTAGGCTCCTGGGCTACATTCAGCACAATTAACAATTGCATACAAAGTCCACTATAAATAGCAAAGTATAGTGCAAACGGCAACCATTTATTTTATTATCTTTAGTATGTTGAATCTCTTTGCAGCTCATCACTGCCTGGAGAAGTGGCGTACTTTAACTGGTACAGTGACCAATGACCCTATAAAAAGACAGATCCTACAAAGAGGTAGTAGAGGGAGCTATTTCTCACCTTTGTGGGCATGAGGTCTAGCCTTGTCTACAGCTACTTATATACTCTGTGGTCTCTATTTCAGTTTAAAAATCATAGGCACTACTAGAAAGTTCTCTGTTGGAGAAGATCAAAGAGATAAGTTGTAATAAGAAACAGTGAGCTCCAGGAGCTGGCCCTGAGTCCGCCCAGTCTGGCTTTACATGGCCAGCCAAACACCTCTCGACTGATCCTTGAACAGTAGGCCTGCTATGAGTCTAACATGCCTGGCATTTCCTGATACAAGGATTATTTCCACCTCTAGGAATTCCACAAATGTGCCCAGAAGCCTTTTAGATATTTAACTTTTAAAAATAACCCTTCACAACACAAAGAAGGTAGCCTAGAAACGAATGTGTCAGCTGTTTGCCATGAAAATACCTGCAAACCCTGTTGTTATTTGGATAACACAGGGAAGTAAAACACGCACGCACGCACGAACATAGCAAAGCAAAGCAAAGCAAAGCAAAGCAAAGCAAAGCAAAGCAAAGCAAAGCAAAACAAAACAAAAAACATTGTAAAAATGCCCTTAAGAAACAGCTGTGTGGAAACTGGTTCAGCCATGTTAAATATCTACCAACTTTCTGAGAGCCTTAGGAAGCTTGCTTAATCCATAGGGGGCCAGGGATGGAAGATATTCTAAAAGGAAGAGTAAAAGAAAAAAGAAGGTGGGGTGATAAAAGGAAGGGACCAAGAACCAAGAAAGGGAGGCAGAGATAAAGAAAGGGAGGCAGAAGCAGAGGGAAGGAGGGAGAGAGGGAAGGAGGGAGAGAGGCAGGGTGTGAGTGAGGGAAAACTTACAGATAGAGACAGGAAGGAAAGGGGCAGAGGGAAAGAAAAGAGAAATTTAAAAGCAAAGAGAGAGAAAAATACAGTTCTATAAATTGGTATTCATCACTTGACCAAGAATGTTAAGATTTCATTTTTGACACAACAAAGTCAAAACTATGCCTTGATCACCATGGGTGTCAAAATAAACAAGAAAATTGCTTTGAGGGGACTGAGGTGGTAAAAGGGGGTTTTACCTCTGTCTCTCTTCCAGATGCTATGGAGCGCCAGCTGCACCCTCTTCTGGAGCACTGTGTAAACACTTAGCACCTACCTGCTATACTGACAGTTGCTGCAGCCTTTGCAGTACTGAATTTCTCCCCATGCTTATTGGTAGCTATGCACGTGTAGAGTCCTGGCTTTGTGATAAAGAGCTGGAGTCTTGAGTCAATCACTCGGTCTTTCACACTCTCTTGAATGGAACCTGAAGAAACCTGGTGGGTGTGGGCAAAATAAAAGGTAGACCTAGATTACCCTCTCCTAAGACGCCACATAGGTCATCTGGAAGGGTAGAGCATTTCAGTTATGATCAGCAGGCATGGAGAGAACTGCAAATATAGACACAAGCTCCCTGTCCCTAGGCCCCTGTCCTCGTACTATGAGTCTCTCAAGAGGGATCATCATTCTCCACCCTTTGATCTAGACTAGCCAGTGATGTGTCCCGAGATCACTTACAAAGCTCTACACATTGTAGCTTGCTTTCTTTTGGATTTTGGAGCCTGGGTCCCTCTGTGAATAAGCTAGAGCAAGCTTGCTGGCTATGGTAGTTTGAATAAAAAACAGTCTTCATAGGCTCATAGGGAGTGGCACTATTAGGAGGTGTGGCCTTGTTGGAGGAAGTGTGTCACTGAGGGTAGGCTTTGAGGTTTTGGATGTCAAGCCAGGACCAATGTCTTTTCTTCCTGCTACCTGCCGTTCCAGATGTAGGACTCTTGGCTCTTTCTCCAGCACCATGTCAGCCTCCATGCCTGCACAACTCCCGATATAATGAGAATGAACTAAACCTCTGAACCAGTAAGCCAATTAAATATTTTCCTTTATAAGCACTGCCATGGCCACAGTGTCTTTGCACAGCAATAGAACCTCTAACTAAGACACTGGAGGATGAAATAAACATGTCTCATCTACCTCCCTGGAAAAAGTACCAAACTACCAAGCCATATATAAAGAACGATACCCTGGACTAACCAAGACCCACCCCAACTGCCAGACATGAAAGACAGACTAGCAGTGTTTGCCAATCCTGACTCAAATCAGCAAAACTGTCAGTTGACCCAAAGACTGTGACCACTAACAGTTATTATTTTACTTCACTCAACCTTAGCTGGTTTGTAAGATGATGATGGATAACTGATACAAGCTCCAATGAGTCTCCGTAGATACTCTACAATCTATCCTGATCTACAGACAAGAGTGAGAGGTTTTCCTCTACAAATGAACATGAGATTGATAGATGTGTAGTAAGAAAAGTGGATTAATAAGGCCAAGGCACTCTGAGGTTCTGCATACAAAATATGCTGGACCCTCAAACCAGAAGTCAGATGTTCTTAAAGAGCCAGGATGTCAATATATGAGCATGGATTTGACAGATTAATTATACAAAGGCCTATTCATTAGTCATCATTGCAACTATAGTAAACACAGTCTACATTTTTAATATTTTTAAAATGATATGTATTATATATTATATAATTAAAAGTATGTGGGCATACTCATGCCATGGCATGGGTGTCAGGGTGTGAGTTGGTTCTCTCCTTTCGTGATGTAGCTCTCTAGGATTGAACTCAGGTCATCAGGCTTGGTGGCAGGCCCCTTTACCACTGGCCCAAGACTATCCACATTTTCTATTTAGCTGGGAATTAGAATCTGTGCCCTGTTGATTTATCACCAAAGTCAATGGCTTTTAATCCCTGTGTTCCCTAGTCCTTCAAAAGAAGGCAAATGGATTATTAGCAAGCAAGCCCAGTCACTTGGATCACACATAGTTTTAAAGCTTTATGTTTAAAAGGGTTGGTTGGCAGCCTTAGTTGTTGGGGTTTGGTCTGGAGCTGCTATGTATTCAAATGCTAAATACTAGCCCCCAAGATCTAGTTGCCCCCTGATGAGCAGATCCTCACCGACACCAAGTGGTGCTTTGTGAACCTTGCTCCCTAATTTAAAGCTATTGGTTAAGTAAAAGTGGCTACAGCCAATGACTGGGAAGAATAGAGGTAGGTGGGTTTCAGTTACCAGGCTGCAGGTCTCAGGTAGAGACCAAGTGGGGAGGAAAGGAGGAAGAAGAAGGAGAGAGAAGGAGACTGCCATGAGGCCAGATGGATCATTAGCATGTGGCCAGGAAAAGTAGACCCTGAGAACAGGCTGTTGGGATGGAAACAGACTGGGAGAGAAAACAGCAGGTACTTGGGGATCCCAGCTGGGGAATTAACAGTTTAGATTATAGAAAAATAGATAAGGGGTGATTTACCCAGTAATTGTGCTAGAGCTGATTTTAAAAATCCATTGGACTCTGCCTTGATTGTTAGGGGATTGACAGGGTCATATTAAGAACTAAGAGAGTTTAGTCCATTTACATTTAAAATCCATTTACAAAAAAAAAATCCATTTACAGTTGGTAATGTCAGGAAGGAAGCTGAAGAAACATTAAGAGGTAGAACCAAGAAAACGTTACATCATGAAGCATGTGGCTTTGAAGGGGATGTTGGACCCATATCTCCTTTTCCCTCTCTGCTTCCCAGCTGTCCTGAGAAGAGCAGCCTCATCCACATACGCCCACAGCAATAGAGGGCTTGTGTTGACTCACATCCAAGAGAGCAAGCCAAATGACTTTAGACTCAGACTTCTGAGACCATGAGCCAGAATGAGTCTGTCTTCCTTGTTGTGTTGTTTTTCTCAGATATTTTGTCAGGGCGATAGAAAGTGATTGCTACAACCTCAACAGATCAACAAATGGCATTGTTAAGATGGCGGCTTATTTTGAAATGGCAATTCTTTCTTCTGCATTCTTAAACACCGTGGCACGTTTTCAATAACTATTCATTAATCACCACTACTTAGGTGAAGGGAAAATGTAACCAGTTTGAAGGAAACTCAAGTGATTGAGAAAAATTAAAGAATTAGTCAATGATGTTTTGGGCGACTGGATGTCAGCACCATGGTGAGTTCAGTTTGGCTTCCCTGGAATAAATTCCTCAGTGTGAATGTGGTTAAGAATAGGAAATTTGAAGAGAGTTATTTTACTGTTTTGCATGCAGGTTTTCTCAAACTAGCAAGAGGGGAAGCTTTGAGATGTGATCATCTTTCTTTATTTTTTAAATATGTGTGTGTGTGCATGCAGATACACACCCATGATTGTGTGTGTTGTGATGTGTATGCGTGCATAGTCTAGGGTGTGGGGCCACAGTGCATGTGTGGAGGTCAGAGGACAGCTTTGGGTGTCTACCTTGCTTTCTGCATTGTCT
Organism: Arvicanthis niloticus; assembly: GCF_011762505.2. Taxonomy (NCBI): domain Eukaryota; kingdom Metazoa; phylum Chordata; class Mammalia; order Rodentia; family Muridae; genus Arvicanthis; species Arvicanthis niloticus. The sequence goes on from NC_047662.1 coordinate 86,758,511, forward strand.
GAGACAGGATCTCATGCCTATTATGTTCAACAGCTTCCAGAGACTGTCTGTCTCTGTCTCCCACATCTCTGCAGTGGCTCTGGGATTATAGATGCAAGCTTTTACCTCCAGCTTTTATGTGGGTTCAGGGCAGTCAAAGTCATGTGCTCATGCTATGTGCCTTCAGATACACCCAGTTTGTGACCAGCATTCTTCCTAATGTCTAATGGCTTGTGGTCCCCAGCGCGAGACACTCTCTGTAGCAATTAGTGAAATTTTGTTCAGTTATCTTCTTTATCTTGCTATCTTCTACCCTTATTACTAGTCTCAATCACTGGGAAAATTTACCAGGTCAGATGAAGTGTTAGGGCATTCACCCTACATGAGTAATCTGGTCTCTATGGCAAAGACCATATGGTGTAATGACAAAGCATAGATAAATATCTGTAAGAGGTATGCACCCAGGTTAAGCAGGACAGCTTGGCTTACTAGCATGAGAACATGAGTTTCTGAGTTTGAACTCAAAAAAAAAAAAAAAAAAAAAAAAAAAAAAAAAAAAAAAAAAAAAAACCCTGGGCCCAATAAGATGAAAGCATTCATGAATTTCTGCTGAATTCTTTGTTATCGTATTTCTCAGATTCTCAGAAGCCCAACATCTTATAGGCCCAGGTTTCTGTGTTAGGCCTAAGCAGCTGGACATCTTTAACTTCGAACTCTCTCTGCTTTTGCTACAAAACAGCAGTGAGACAGCCTGAGGTCAGACCGTCTGTGGGCTGTCCGTGAGCTTGGTGTGTTTTGCATTTTATATCTTGTTTGTGAGGATCACCTCTTTCCAGTTTATAGAAGCGAAGCTGTGGAGGTGTTGCTTTCTTTTTTTGCCAAGTTGGTTCCTTTCTTGGAGAAGAAGAGCTATGCAGTGCTGTGCACAACTCAGAAACAAGCAATGCCCTAGCTGCTGCCTGGTAAGGTTTTTTGTCTTTTGCCGTTATCGTACTGCTAAGTGCTGGCACCCAAGATCTGGAGTCCACAGGTAGCTTCTGGGAACTGCCCCCAGTTAATTCTGATTGGTAAATAAAGATGCCAGTAGCCAATAGCTGGAGAGAAGAGACATATGTAGGGTTTTTGGTTTCCCAGGATTCACGAGGAGGCAGGAGGAGAGGGACCCACCCTGCTTTAGGAGAGTGTGCAGGAGAGAAGAGAGCTGTCATGGAAGTAAAAGAACTTGCAAAAGGGAGAAGCAGAGCTGCGATCTAAAAGGGCCAAGGAAACATGGCCCAGAGGGCTGCTCAACTGGGTGAGGAGCAGCCAAGACAGAACATAGAAAATAGTAAGTGGGGTTATGGATAGAAAGCAGATTCTAACAACAAAGAGGTTATGCAGTTGCCTAGCTATTGTACTGCTTAAGACATTAAATATAAAGGCTGTGTGTGTCTTTCATCTGAGAACTTAAATGGTGTATGGCGGGAAGGAACCTCTTACTGGGATTTATTAAAATATTCAAACTATAGCTGCCCACCATTTCCTGTTCACACCTAAGCACGCCATTTCTGAACACACCCCACAATGCCCCAAGTCACAAGGTCACCAGAAACAAGCTACCCAGAAAGAAGAATTCTTTAAGCCTCTTGGGCTCTCCAGAGGATTCCATCCAAGTGCTGAAATAGTTCAGTAGAGAGCCCAGGCCATTCTGCAGCTCTCTGGTCAAGGACGATGTGGTTTCTAAGCATTTTTTTCTCTTTCATTCAAAGGCCTCTCTTAATTCTCTATGTGACTCGTGCACATCAGGCCTTGGTCATAGTTTGAATTTATTTTTCTTTCTTCATAGCTTGTTCAGACCAACAGTTTAGTATTTCTGATGATTGAAACATAAAAGCAGTCCTCTACCCGCTAGTTGGATCATTTTCCCTGCTCTCTGGGTTGTAAAATTTAAAAGGATAACTTTAGATTCTTGCTGTGACCTTTTACCAAGGTGTGTTTAAAGTCTACCAGTACAGTGGCCCTGCACGCCTGTCTGTGGACTGCATGGATTTGAATAATTTTGTTTTAAAAATATTTTAAAACTATATCTATGATTGAACGGTATAAAATCTTTTTTTAATACATCGTTATTGTACTAAGAGATGATTTAAAGTACAGAGAAAGGTATACACTGGTTGTGTGCAAACACACAAGATTGGACATGGGGGCTTGAGAATTTTAGGAATTTGTTATCTATAGTGTCCTGGAACCCAGACACCACAGTGACCAAGGTCTGACAGGACTTAACTCAGGTGATAATATCTGACATTTACAGTAAAGATGTTTTTGCTAAATCACTCTGGCTTACTTAACTAAAGAAGCCAGAATAAATTTTTAATCTCCGGATAGAGCAGAGGTTCTCAACTTCTGGGTCACGACCCCTTTTGGATCATACATTAGATCTGCTGCATATCAGATATTTATATTACAGTTCATAACTACCAAAATTACATCTATGAGGTAGCAACAAAAATGTTTTATGGTTGGGGATAACCATAACATGAGGACTGTATTAAAAAGTCACAGCATTAGGAAGGCTGAGAGCCACTGAGCAAAAACATTCTGTCTTTCTGATAGTGATGACTTTTATAAGGACGTAAATTGATCTGCTGATTTGCTTGACTGCAGTAATTACTTCACTGAGTAAATGTACACAAATTATCACCTTATTCTTTAAATATACTATAGAAAAATACAATAATGGAATTTTGGAGGACTGAAGAGATGGCTCAGTGGTTAAGAGCATGTACTTCTCTTGCAGAGAGTCCTAGTTTGGGTCTCAGCACCCACTTAAGATGGGCAGCATACAGGTGTGTGTAACTCTAGTTCCGGGGAATCTGATACCCTTGTCTGAACTCCTTGGGCACTTGCACTCATATGTACACAAACCCATAAGAGCACACACACACACACACACACACACACACAATTAAAACTAAAATAAAGCTTTTAAAATAAAGTTTTTTAAAAGGAAATATTTTAGGGTGAGTAAAATAGAAAGTTCTATCAGATAGACACCCTAACTTCTGAGATCACGTATACCTGTTACAACATTTGTGTGCATTGTTGATCCATTGACAGTACTGACTAGAGATAATCTACCTACAGCCATAGATAATCTAGTAACATCACGACTTCACCTGAACACAGAAATGCCTTGGAAAGTATTCGGACTTCAGTGACCCTACATTATAAATAATTCCAGCTAGCTGGGCATACCTCATGTAACAGGTATGATCAACAGTCTTTATATGTTTATATATTTTATATTTATATATTCATACATTATATATTTATATATTTATTATATTTTTCTGTAATATGTTTAAGGTACAAGAATGATATTTTGTATACATTTACTCAGTGAAATAATTACTGCACTCAAGGAAATCATCAGATCAATTTATCTCCTTACAAAAGTCCCAGAAAGGTTCATGCTCATAGATATAACAAATATTGTTTGTCTCTGCATCATAGAAAAAAAAGATACTGGTATGAAAGGCATTTCTATATTATTTTGTATTTCTATAGCCATAAACATTGTCCTCTTTCAAGCTGCCTACTGATTTTTCTAACACAAAACTTATTATATGTAATTATTTTGTTTTACCAATTAATTTATAAAATGACTCCAAAGCTCACAGATTTGAAACCAAAATCATGTCCCTTTAAAAATATGGCTAAAATCTGGCTATCTGTAAGAATATTTCAAAACACAGTAATACACACACACAGAGAGAGAGAGAGAGAGAGAGAGAGAGAGAGAGAGAGAGAGAGAGAGAGAGCTTATTTTATAAAGCTCTTTTTAAAAAAACTATTTCAATTTTTACATATTTTTAGGAATCATGTGTATTGGACAAAGCAAAAGAGATATACATGTTTTTCTAAATTTTTAGTTAAATGTCTATATAATAGTTATTATTAGAATAACTCAGTAAATATGGTTCTATAACATGCAAAGACTTTCTTTTTAAAAATAGTAAGCTCTTTTTATTACCACCAAAATACCATATCCACTGCTGTAAAAGAAAATAAAAGCTACCCGTCATTCTCAAATTCATCTTACTAAAAATTTCCATGAAAAAACAAGACAAAACAAAACAAAGAAATGAACATCGACTAGGGCAGAGAGGGGACGTGTCTTCATCAAGTCAGGACATATTGTTGGATTTTCTTCTGCTCTTTGTCTCTGACTGTTCAGTGTTTCAGTTTGCATGGGAGATGGGAAACAGTTTTATCTTTTATAGTCTTATAGGCTTATTACCATGTCCAGAGGTTAGTTTTAGTTTGGCTCTAATTGGTGACTAGCCAGCGTACATCATGTGAATACTCTTTGTGTAACATCCATAGTTAATGCTCTAGTGCTTCCTAAATCTCCAGGGTGAATCTTGATCTAGTCAAGTTGACTCTAAATCTTATCTATCACAGAGAGGGATCTGCTGTATAGGAGTCTGAGGAGAGAGAATGTAGAGGAGAGAGAAGCTATCCTCAGATGTATAGCAGAAGGACATGCCTCAGAGTTTCAGAGATTTGCATCTTTACTTCAGGCTCTGCACCAAAGAAAAAGATACGAGCGTGCCAGGCAATTCCATGAGGCTGGCCTAACACTGTCTGTCCCTGGAACATGATCTTGATAGCTCACTGAAAGAACAGGCTGCTCCCAGTTTAAAAAATAGATACAATAATCCAGAACAGAAAATGGAGCAAGATGAAACAGCACAGTGAAACAAACAAAAATTAGTTTTTGTTTGTTTTGCTTTAGGGACTGAAGAGATGCTACAGCAGGAGGGGAGACACTTATTTACTGTGAAAATGCCATGGCCAACAGTTGATACAACTGATGACTAGGAATTACAGTGATTTAAATCGTATTTATACCAAAGCAATGAAAATATGTTTCTTTACCTCATGAACATAATCTTAAAACTGTGATAGCTAGGTTAGTCTTTTGTTTTGCTTTGTTTGGTCAAATTGACACAAGTTAGAGTCCTCATGGAAGAGTAAACCTCAAATGGGGAATTGCTTCTATCAGACAGTCCTGTAAGCAAGTCTGTGGGAAATTTTCTTGATTGATGGTTGATATGGGAGGCTACCCACTGTAGGCAGGTGGTCCAGGGTGTATAGGAAGGCAACAGAGCAAGCCATAGAAAGCAAGTCAATAAGCAGCATTCCTCATGGCCTAAGCTTTGGTTCTTGTCTCCAGGTTCCTGCCCTGACTTCCTTTCAGGATGGACTATAAACTGTCATCTTAAACAGAACCTTTCTTCCTCAAGTTGGTTTTGGTTACAGATAAGATAAAAAGCATATTCTCACCAAACACAAATAGACAAGAGGCAATATTGTAAAAATATGACAATAAGAGTACTGATTAATTTCTCATTCTGGATACAAAAAAAAATCCAAACAAACAAAACTAAAAACAAAAAATGAAACAAAACATAAAACCAACAACAAAACAGAACAAGAAACCAAACCAAACCAAAACAAAATACTAGCTGTTACAGATGAACTTTCATACTGAAAAGAAATTAAAATTCCAGAAAAATTAACGTACAAAAAATGTTTTTCCCCTGAGAGACTTCGCAACCTTGGAAAGTTTGAATTTTCTTTTGGTTGTCTTTAAGGAGTGAGAAGAGAAAAATAAAATGTAGCAAGTGTAAAGTATAGAGAATAATTAGATACAAGGAAGAAAGATCTCTGTTGGGGGCCGACTTTTAGCAGAAAGCGGCTGTCAGCTTTGCAGCCATCTTGAGCCATATACCCTGACATGTGATTTGGATTACAATAGCCTACAACAGCTGAGCACACTCTGATAATCTTGGTTTAGATACCTTGAGATTAAAAGTGTGTGAGATTAAAGGTGTGTAATTTCAGAGTGACTTACAAGTGTAGAGATCAGATTTAGAGACAAGACCTAAGGGCATGATTAAAGGTGTGACCAAAAGGCATGGCTTAGAAGTAAGACATATAAAAGGCAGAGACAGAACAGAAAACAGAACAGAAAACAGAACAGAACAGAACAGAACAGAACAGAACAGAACAGAACAGAACAGAACAGAACAGAACAGAACAGAACAGAACAGAACAGAACAGAACAGAACAGACACAGCAGAGAGAAGACAGGTAGCAGGGCACTTGGAAGAGAACTTGGAAGAAGTAACTTGGAACTTGGAGGCACTAGAGACTAGGAACTAGGGACTAGGAACTCAAGACTTAGGACTTAGACTAAGAAGAGACTGAAGAATAAACGGGATTGAAACACACTGTCTGGTCTCCATTCTTCGAGTCCGACTTCACACTCTCTCTCTCTTGTTGATCCCCGACCCGTGGACCGGAGCAGCAGTTTGGGCCGGGATAGAGTGGCCGCCCAAAACGCAGGGCAGCCCGGGCCTCAACATTTTGCTCGGGCCGAGACATTTTTTGGCCGCCCCAACGTGGGGCTAGTGTGGACCCCAACAGATCTCAAAGCACTAGGTATCAGGATCATCTCAGTGTGAGCTGTAAGTGTAATATTCCACCGGAAGCATTACCCCTGTGTTATAATTACCAGGCATATACCAGGAGCTTCAGATCTTAAGTGGTTCAAGATTAGAGGTAGCCCTTAGATTCTGACAGAATGAAGCAAAAATCATTTCCAGATGAAAGCACCACTCTATATCCCTCAAATTAGACATCTTCATTCCAGCAAAATGTATAGTGGTCACTGGAAGATAATCAGACACACAAGGGAATGGGGGAAAATGGGGAAGAGTCATGGGACAATAGGCAATGGGAACAGACTTGCAATTGAGTCTCCTGTCAGGCAAAGGAAAGCTGAAGTTGCTTCCCAGCCTCTGCATTTTTTACTGTGAATTTTTGACTTACAGTGGCCGCGTGCACCCCTCATCTACGACCACACAACAGATCATGTCTACACTCTTACCTCAGAGACTTTGTCTGGTAATCTTCCAGCAGCTATGCACACAGCCTTCCCTGTCGTCATCCCAGACATCTTTGTCCCAGTTAGACTCAAGTACTCTCCTGAAACTGGAATCTTTCTCCTAAGGTCCAACTCTCTGACTCATTTCCGGCTTTATGGGTTTTGATTGCTGTTGCTGTTTGCTCCCTTGTTTGTTTTGTTTTGTCATGGTTAACATAATGTATGCACATTCTCTCTGATTTTATCCTCTATCCTTTCCCACCAGAACGGAAGTCATTTGACGTCATGGAGGGTCTCTCATTTTTCTTGCTCTTGTTGCCATAGAGCCTACAATGTTACCTGATGCTCAGATGTTCAATGCGTGCTTGAAAATCCTTGTATGTAAAGTACTTTGAAGAGGACCTGGCTCAAAATAACCCTGTGATCACATTAGCTACTATTAGTTAACACTATCAAAAATGAAGAAATATTGAATGGATTATAATCCTGGATTATTTTCCATTAAAGTAACCTCCACCAGTGAACTGGTCTTTTTCTGGTACATTTTATGAAAATTATTTTAGTTAAAGGAAGGACTTGAAATTATTTCTCTTTTACACAAAAAGGTAAAGGATGAATGATACAGGGAGGGATGCAAACTCCCAGGGTTCAATGCCAGTGGTTTCTGGTACCAAGGACAGCTTTAAATACTGGTAAAACTAGGACCAGAGATATAGATAGAAATGGTAGCACTGTATCTTAGTTACTATGTCCTTATCCCATTGCTGTGGTAAAATACTATGACCATGGCAATTTATAAATGATAACATTTAGTTTGGGGCTCACAGTTTCAGAGGATTAGAGTCCCATGATGGTAGAGCAAAGGTATGGCATCAGGGACAGTTAAGAGCTTACATCTTGATCTGCAAGTTGAAGGCAGAGAGAGTGGCAAAGGGAATGGGCTTTTGAAACTTCAAAAGTGTCCCAGTGACACACCTCCTAATCCTTCCCAAAGAGTTCCACTAACTAGGGACCACGTACTCAAACATATGAGGTACCAGGGGCTGTTCTTATTCAAATCACCACACACTACAGGCACATGCTGTGTGCAGAAAGTCACCACCAGCACCAACGGGTCTTCCCCAAATCATCCCGATCACAAGGCACTCACAGCATGTCCGTTTTCAATCCAGCTGATGGTGGGGACAGGGATGCCTATTGCTGTGCAGCGTAGGGTTACAAAGGAACCAAAGGTGACATTGTGGGATTCAGGAGCACGCAGGATTCTTGCAAAAACTGTTAGAAAAACAAAGGCCATGAGTGATTGTTCCTTATGAAATGGCTAAGTAAGGCGGGACTTTAAAACTCCAGCCACACTGCGCCCTGAGTATGCTCACTTCTTCAGTGTTGCTATGCTTGCCCTCTATGCTCCTTGTGCTGTGATCTTTGTCACCAACCCAGAACACACATAAAAGTTTGTCTTTGTTGATACTCAGTCTAGAGCATTTATGCTTGTGACTACATGTTATGGGTTCCTTATGTGTGTAATTCATGTCTCATTTTAAGGGACATTGTCTTAGAATCATAATCATTCAACACACAGTACAACTCCCAATCGGCTTTGCCATTCTAGCTCATGATCTTTATCCACTTACTGCTATCTGATATTCCACTATTCGGTTCCTACTTATGAGTTCTTCAGCTCCCCCAGTATATAGAATATACAATATAGAATATACAATATTATATACAGTATATAGAATATACAGTATATAGAATATACAATAGAATGTCTGGGTCTATTTTGTTTCCTGCTGGATTAAGTGCCCAGAAGAATTCATGATGAAAATGAACATAGGACACTATTTTAGCAAACTAAAGAAATAATTGATGGTTTATTCCCTCAAGTCTCTCTCTAGTAGTGAGAACACATTCAAATACATCATACATTTCAAAGAATGAGATGCTATACTCTGGGAAAGGAGAGGAATGTTTAAGATAAATGTGAGGAGGAGTATGAGTCCCCTGTATTCCTGATGGTTATACATTCTCACCAATTGAAAAAAAATCAATCTGCAGACTTAGCAGTTCTATCCTGAATTAAAAGGAGAGAGGTGAAAACTCAGAATCAATTGGAGAATGCAGTTCATAAGATGGGCTACATTTCTGCCCTTCCTTTCAGATGTGGAAACTGAATCCTCATTAATTTTATTTACTCTCCCAGAGTAATAGCAGTGAGGGTAATGAGCCTGGTCTCATGCCTTCTGATGTCAAATCCAACAGTCTTTTAAACTATTATGAAATCTTTTTATTTCCCTATTATGCTATCAACATATTTTATGTTCTTTTCTGTTGTTTTCTAGGGCCTGAGCCCAGCACATGACAGGAATTCTAAACCCTAATTGTCACGGCAACTTGGCTTAGCTCTTCTAGTTCACTGAAATTCATAGAGTTCATATGGACAAGGCAAAAGATTGACAGAACAATAACAGCAAGGCCAAAGCTTCTCGGCAGTCTCTCTGACTTTTGACCTCTTCAGAAGGTCACATCACTCAAGGGTATATAAATGTGACCGTCTCCCTTGACACCTGGATCTTTGGCTGGTGCAAAATTGAATTACCTTGACTTCCTATCTTTTGATATTGAGGACTCCAATATGTGTTATTTATAACACCGTTTGGGCTCACCCACTTTAAATATGTAAATGTTGTACCCAAAATCTGGGAGAACAGAAAAGTAATAAAAATGTCAGGTTCAATGACAACAGTGCTTAAACAATAGGTTTTTTTTTATATATATATAAATGTAGTAAATGTTTAAGATACAGTTGAATCTGTCTCTTAAAACTAGAATTGAGGACTAGAGGTATAGTTCACTTGAGAGAGTGATTGCCTAGGCTATACAAAGTGCTGGGTTCAGTCCCCAGCACCACATAAACCAGATGGAGTGGGACATGCCTGTAGTCCTAGCACTGAAGAAATGGAAGCAGGAAGAATTGGAGGCTAAGGCCATCCTCACTAATGAGAGTCTGAGGCAATCCTGAACTACATGAGATGATGTCTAAAAAATAACAATAATAGTAACAACAACAACAACAACAATAATAATAATAATAATAACCTGACTTTAAAAGGTTCTGAGATCTAATTAAACATCCAAAAAAAAAAAAAAAATCAGAGTTCAGGAACACAGTAAGCAACATCCTGGAGACCATGTCTTTCAAACTCAGAATGCAGAAATCTTAAAATGGCAAATTATTTAGTTGCCTCAATAAACAAATAGTAAGAGGGGAGAAATCTGCTACCGTCTGAAAGAGATTTAAGGGCCATATCATCTAAGCCCTCACTTTGGATTCTTATTTTTCCCCATTTAATCCAAGTTCACAGGCTGTGTTCTTTTGACAGCCAAACCCAGGCTGACCGGCACCCTAGCAGGGTCAGCTACACACTGTTCTTGTTTTCCGGTGATAGCAATGGAGGCCTAGGCTATGCCACACATCTGTAACACATGGCTGGGTTAGCGTGTGCAGGGGCTGACACTGCAGGTTTGGAGTTGAGTTACTGTGATCAGAAGCACATGTAGCCCACTGCCTCTGAGCAATGAGAACAGCGTGGCTCTAGAGAGACTGGGTACTGGATCATGTTGGTATCAGTCTTCTTACAGAAGTGTTCAAATGGCTTGACTGAGCCCTTGGACTTGAAATGAGGGCCTTTGGATGAAGACTAGGACAATGAAAACAAACCGGAGAAATGGGAAATCTAGATTCTTTCTCCTGTTTTGATTTATAGAAGCAAATGTTTTAATTCAGGAACTTCGAATTCTTAGAAATGTAGTAACCAGGGTGGGTTTATTGCTTTCTGATTTACAGCCTTTCCTTCTCTTTTGGCAGCTATTGTATTATATGGATTGCCACTTAGGTACATTGTGAAACCCTTGATGGTCTATATTGCACTACACAGCTAAGCATAAACTGAGATAGTGAATAAGTCAGCCAGCTACTCTTGCACAGCTCGTCATAATGCTGAACTTGATTGATTCCCTATCCTGCCTGATCCAGAGCTTTCTAGGGGCTCTGTTTGGGCACATATGATGGGTACAATTGGCCACACAGGTATCTCCATGATTATAAAACTGCTAACAAATAGTTGTTCTCTCCGGTGGGTTTCATCATTAAGTGCAGTGTGTTAAGAGAACATGAAGCCGGTCTATCCCACACTCTTGAGCTCTCTCTAAGAGATAAGAGTCGGTCTTCCCTTTGCAGTAGTGACAGACATCTTCAACCTTTCCTTTCACTTTCCCTCTACCCCCAAAGGAGGTTCTAAGCATCATCCATATCTTTTGGGTTCCATTGAAATGTCTTGTTTTCATAGCGTCCTTCATGCCTCTCACTCTGGCTATATTCACGTATTACTTAGCACCACTGGACAACTGTGGGTCCTGTACTTATTTGTATTGTGGCTGTCCCTCTCCCTGGGATGCCAACATTATCAAGGTCTGGCTTTGCTTTGCTCATCCCTGCAGGCTGACCTATGCATATGTGGGTCTCTGTGTATTGCTACATGTAACCTGCCTGATATAGGGTAACTAATCATAAGTGTTTATTAAATGAATTAGTGGGGGAGTAGGAGAGTGAGAGAGTGAGCAAGTGGGCAAGTGAGCAAGCGAGTGAGTGGGTGACTTTTCCGGTGACCTTAGCCAAATGAAGGTATGTATAGTTTGTGTAAGTCAGCCCTACCATTCTCTTGACTGTCCTACCTTTATGAATGGAAAGAGCTTGATATGCAATTGAAAGTTTACTAGACATTTACTAGGTCAGGACTTCTCTACCCAGACATTAAGATGTGACATGGGGAAGGCTGGAGAGGCAAGAATGACAAACACAAGTTATGCTAGTCTCCTTGTTAGCTGGATCAGAAGGCTTCGTTTCCCAGTTCAGCTTCATCAGCAACAAGGCTCATGTGTTGCTCCCATCTGTATTTGTTTCCAGTTCTAAATGTGAAAGGTGAAGGTGGGCTGAGAGAAATTCCAAGCATTTAACAACCGTCCACAACCATCCCAGCAGCTGCAACCAAAAATAAAAGTCGGGCTACCTTCATCCCCTGCAAGAATGAGCTTGGATATAGTTTGATAGCAGACCCCATTGCTTTGGTGGGTAGCCACAAACTGAGAATGCATTCTACATCATCAGGGAAGCTCAGTGAGATCTGTTTCTTAGCCAGTGAAATGCACATCAAATGTCTTAATTTTGTAATTTACTTTCATGTAAGAAAATATGTTTTGTTATGTAAACAAGCAAACTGCTGAATAGGAGTTTGAAATTGCTTAGCAATTTGGGGAAACTATAACTATCGTGATATTATACAACTTCTCTTGCTATAAATAATATGATTTATCACTATCAACTTTGCTAGTCACTCTTCCTCATCTGTGTTCCCACGGGCATGGTAGTACTCACCAGCACTGTGGACAAAAGACATGGCCAACGTTTAGCCTTAGGATTTTCATACAGAATAAATTCACATTTCGGGTTTTATATCTCTTGGGCAAAGTTGCAGCCCTATCTGAAGGTCAGGAATCTTACATTGAAATAGTTCATAACAAGCCCAGGTATCTCGTAGAGTAGGATGTCAGGTCCCCTGAAGCTGGAGCGAAAGGCAGTTGAGCTTCCCAGATTGAATGATAGGTCCTTTGTAAAGCAATAATGCTCTTAACCACTGAGCCATCTCTCTGGCCCAGGTTCTAAATTCTTTAGGACATATAGGTTAGTTAGCAGAACTGGGTCGTTGGGGCAGACCTTGAGCATTGTATGCGTTTTGTGGTACTAGTCCAGGCTCTCTGCTTCCTGATCCACTGTGATGCATGGCCCTGTCATCTCACACCCTTGCAGCTGCAGATGGAGCTGCAGCAGCCCCTGCCAAAACTGGTTTGCTTCCCTTGGCTCTCTGGGCCAAATGAAAGCTCTCCTTCTTAAGTCTGCTTCTGCTAGTTAGCATGTCAGGGCAAGGAGATAAATACTAAGACAGTTTTTCTTATATGAAAAATTAAAAGCCCCAAACTCATTAAGATTGCCAACATGACTCTCAACAGGTCATGCTGACTGACTTTGGACCTTCAGATTCGGGATGCTCAGCCGGTCAAGTCTGAACAAACATTCCAGAATCTGAAAAACTTTGAAACCCGAAGCACTTTTGAGTCTAAAGTACTTAATTGATTGTATTTGTTTCATAAAATGAGAAGGAGGCACTGTTAAAACAATGGCAGACTAAGAGAGGTAAGATAGCCTAGAACCAAACTGTGTGACCTGAGGACTTGTGGCATTTAGCCTCAGGTTGCCAACGTTTGATTGAGAAGAGCATGAGTCTTACTGGCGAGAAGTTACTTTTGGTGATGGGAGGCTTATTGTACATGAGGGGTTTCCCAGACAAATATAAATCTCCATGTTAATTAAAATAAAATCACTTTAGTTTTTACTGATTTAGAGCAAATGCATTAAACTCCTCATTGCATTGAAATGTCGGTAACCAAACATAAATTAGCACCTTGAATTTTTCTTCTCCAAAATTTTAATACCCTTTCCCAAATAACTTTCTGTTTGGACCTGTGAGGATTACTTTTCTTGTCTGTTCTTTTTATTTAATCTCCTGCTGTGATTCTAGAATATGGAATATGTGATTCTAACCCTTCTCTGTTCTCCTAAGAAATGTGAGTGGTCTGTAGCCTGCATCTACAGGAAAGCAGCCCCATCTTCAGATTCTCTGTTTACTGCTGTGACTTCTTATTCCCATGGGCTATTTGTCATTTCTTGACAAAAATAATAGGACTTAAGGTCTGGCAAACAAGCAGTTGAAGTATACTGTGCATCCAAAGAGAAGCAGCAAGGCAGAAAGAAGGGGAAAGATACCTTCAGCGTCCTGTTCGGGTTCACTGTCTTCTGTTAATAGGAACAGGAGGAAACAGACACACAGGCAACAAACAGAAACAAAACAATGCTTGGTGAGAAGAGGGGTCTTAAACTGCAGCGCATACATTGTGCACGATTCATTAGAATTGACTTGTTTCTTATTTCAGTAAGAAACAAATGCCATGAAGGGAAAGTGCTGACCTTTCTTTGCAAGCAAAGGATTCCATGGCGTTAGATTCCAAATTACGACTTGTAGTCAGGCAGCATTATACGGAAAATAAACTACAGCATACTCGAAGACGTAGCTCACTCATGCATTTTTGTTTTAATGTGGACAAGGACAATCCCCCCTTTCTTTTAAGGCAACAGAGTCCCTACTATTCTAGTGAATTCTGTTCCTCTGTTAACTTGGCTTCTCGTCTTACCAGGCCCTGCTGTGAAGTCAGTGCTGTGGACTGTGGGATCTCAGCTATCATTTCTATGGCAATAGACTGCTGTTGTGGTAAACAGGGGATTAGGGGGTTTCTGCAGAACCAGGGCCTACCACCAACAAAGAGCTGGAGCTCTCATTTTTAACCCCCAGAGGCAGCTCAGAGAGTAGAGAAGAACAAAGCATTCTGGGAACAAACTAGCCAAGGCTGCTCTGGGAGAAAATGAAAGAAAGAAAAAGAGATGTGAGAGAGAGAGAGAGAGAGAGAGAGACAGAGAGAGAGAGAGAGAGAGAGGGGACAAAAGCAAAACCAAAAAACAAAAACTCTAAATTAGATAGAAAGAACAGAGAATTTGTATGCTTATTTTTTTTTAGAAACCCTAACACCAAGGTGAAATAAAAAACAAATTAGTCATTCTAAAGTGTTAACTATGACTATATTACACAAAACTCTCAAGGGTTATTTGTTCAAATCCATTTAGACACTTTTTTTTTTGTTTTTTAGAATTAATTAAATATAAGCCAGTTGCAGTATGTGTGTATATGAAAAAAATAGTGATATTATTTGTAACCACTGTTTCTGACAGGAATAGGCTTGCACTGTTCTTTATAGATGGTGGGTATTTTCATATATGACATCCACTACTCACTGAGATCCCTCCTATATCTCTGTGATTGAACATGATCCATGTGACTTGGGCTATTTTACATATAAAATAAAGCAAAGCATCTAAGTCTTAGAGATCTTCTGCCGAAACAGAGCCAGAAATGCAGTGTCCTCATGGTTCAGACATGGAGTCCTCTGCTATAACCTGGTATCATGGTGACTAATGTCTCCATTCCGTACTTCATACCCAGTTTCAAACACATGTGAAATCTCCTATTTGCTTTGACTCTCTCTGACCTCTCCTGCCTTCACCAAAGTCAGTGGTGTTCAGTTTTGTTTTCTTGCTTTGAGAATCCAGGCTAGAGGCTACTAACAATTTTTAAATTAATGTCAATTATATATATATTTAAAAAAAGTTTCAGAGGTTGACTATCAAATGAACCTTCTTGAGTCCAGATAAAGAAATGAGGTTTTTACAACATTCCTAGC
Source organism: Arvicanthis niloticus (assembly GCF_011762505.2). Classification (NCBI taxonomy): domain Eukaryota; kingdom Metazoa; phylum Chordata; class Mammalia; order Rodentia; family Muridae; genus Arvicanthis; species Arvicanthis niloticus. The sequence continues at coordinate 86,773,833 of NC_047662.1, forward strand.
AATGCCAGGTAAAGCACAGAAGAAGTATTAGTTCCTTCTACACTAGACACTTAGAAACTGTAGAGTCCCTGGTTTACTTTTGCTGCATTTTCGTTGTTTGTATTGTTTTGAGACAAGGTGTCACTAGGCATCGTTTGCTATGTTTGAACCCCGGCTCCCCTTCTTGAGTGCTAGGAATCTAGGTGTGTTGCACAATAACCCGGAAGAGTTCCTGCTTATATCACAGATGTTATCAGAATCTTTGAGCCAAATTAGGCTTGAAAACTGTGAAAGGACACCCCCTACACACACACACACACACACACACACACACACACACACACACACACTACAGCTAAACAGATCCAACTAATAAGATGTAACAGTGTCTGAAATTTGGTATTTTCCAAAGAACAAGCTTAGAGTTTGGCCTGGGAATTTTACTTTTATAAGTTATAGTATAAAAACTCCTTTCTGTGCATAGATGCAAATATTCACAAATGTCTCACATGCTTTGGCATTAATACACACACAGATAAATACATGCACACACAACTGAGGTTATCTTAGAGAAAAATATTGAAACTTGTATGTACCCCGTGGAGCAGTTTGGTGGTCATTTCAAGGACAGATTGCAGTCCTAAATTCGCCACGTGAGCCATGTGTCCATGGTGATTCCTGGTGACTTCAGAACTTGTCATCTGCCAATTTTGAAAATCCTACCCCATGGCCTTCATCCGGATTTAATTGTTAAATTCTCATCTAATTGCTTTATGTGTTATGCTCTGTCATGTCTTTCAAATAGCTTTTTAATCTTCTGGGGAAGGCATAATGTTAGAACCAGGGGTGGCAACCAACATCTGTTGCTGGTTTTTTTCTGAAGTATAGAACTGTTTCTCATAGAAAAAAAAATCTGTAATTTTTAAGAAGTCTTTTACCATTTGTATAAGGGATGGTTTGCCTTTTGCTTTCTTGACTAGCCCAGGAGGGTGGTTAGGCTAGACAGTCAGTTGCCCCCCACTGACTGCAAGGTATACTCACTCTACTTCCACATCTAAGTTCAACAGCAATCAACTACTCTCTTCAATGTGCTCATTTATAGGGAACTCAGGATCATTTTAGCAACCCATTTTGACCAATTCTTTATGAAAAAAAAAAAACGGAGGAGAGACATATAAGCTAAATCATTCCCCCTTATGATTACTACCTATAAGACCTGTTTCCACTTCCATTCACTGGGCAAGAATTGAAAAAAGTCCAATTATTGTTTGTTTTGGTGTTTCCAGCTGTAATAGCCACAGCTTCTCATTCTGATTGCTAACTTTTTAAACTTCCTCAGTTTTTCTTATCTTGAGTAACTTGAAATACATTAATATGTACAATGAGTCTAATATCTCCAAAGAAAAGAAGAACTCTATGCCCTTTCTTTCTGAGAATACAAGTCTGTATGTGTTTCCATTTGTAGTTGTGTGATAGATATAGTTAGCCAGCTGATGTAACTGAAAATCACAAATACCCACCACTGAGTTTTATTCCTTTTCTTATAAGGTCTATCTCCCCAAATTCACCTATGTATGTGCATTTGTGACCTTAATTCATCAGTTCATCAATTGGGGAGGAAATTGGAAGGTCTATCAAAGGTCAGACAGGAAGAAGGAAAGTAAAGATTACCTGAGAGAGACAAAGGGGATAAATTGGTAAAATCACACAAGTCATGGAGACCCTGTGGAGTGAATGAAGAACCAGAAGAAAACAGACTTCAGAAGTGTGTAGATAGCATGCATTCTTCTGGCACATACAAAAGAGAGGTGAACCAAGACATAACAGGGATTCCACTAGTGAAGCTGAGGTCTCAGAAGAGCTGAATGCACACATTCTCTGTTCCTGGCTGAATGGCACCGAGGCTTCCTGTTTCTGGGAAGACGTTATAATAAGAACAAAGTACAAAAATAAGATAGAGAGGACTTGGAGGAGAGACCAGCTGTGTCCTGGATGGCTCAGGCAGAGAGTGCAGTGAGGTATTTTAGAGAAGTTTGAGCAAGAGGTAAGTACTAAGTTGACCAAGAGGGGAGAGAATCTGAGATGTGTGAACCAGCTGCTTTGAACATGAGCACTTTGGAGGTTCCAGATCTTCTGGTCCTTTTCTTAGCTTGGTGACAGTCAATGCAGCAGACAGTGGCAGCACAGAAACGACAGCAGGCTCTGGGTGGTTCTACAAGATGTTATTATGTGTGTGTGTCTGTACTTGCATTTTGTTTTTAGTATCCAAACAAGCCAGCTAAAATATTCTGTTTTCTAGATGGAAAAAATGAATCCCTTTAACTAGCACTTCCTTTGAGTCCTTTGAAATAGGAATACACACCCTCACTTCTTATTTATTCTGTGAGATAGAAGTTTTGTAGGATGGACTTGTACCTCAGCTTTTTGGCTAGGATCAAATGTACATGATGATATGTAAACCTAGCACAGAGACTATATTTGTAACAGTGCTTAATTCACAGTTCAAAATCATCTCAGTAGAAGAAATACATAGCAGTATTAGAGAGGATGTCAACACTAAACTGATACTTCAGCCAACAGGTTGACAGGCAAAACACAAGAGGCAGGAACTGTCAATTCCCAGTTGTCTCAACAGTAACTGAGGTCTGACATCTATCTATGGGTGGATGGATAGATAGATAGATAGATAGATAGAGTCCACCTGGTGTTGGGAGTGAATAGCTCATTGCTTGAAAACAAAGACAAGAGTAAAGTGCCCCTCCCTATGAGAAGAGGAAGATGCAGTCATAGGCACCCATGCAGAATTTGGGTGCCTATGGGACTAAATCTGGATTGGACTCCAAAACATTACATATTAGAGCCCTAAATTCTGCTCATTACATCTTTATTAGGAAGAAGGAACTGGGAGGCTTTCTGAGGAAAAGCTTCAAAATTACCAGAAAAGAGAAAAATTATTTTAAAGGAAGAATAATTAGGAATAATGATCCATAAGTTCATAGAGAATTGGGAATAAGAATGCTAAGAAATCTAATGTATTTAGTAACTAGGTGATTAATCCCACTGAAGAAAATAATAAAAAGATACCACAAACCTCAACACATAAGCCACAAAAGAACAGACATGATGAAATGAGAGGCAAAGTTCAAACACAAGTTTAATAATCCTGAAGAAAGCAATACAAAAGCTAAAAATTAGAACAGAATAAAAAATTTTTAAAGAAAAATAGAATAGTTAAAATTCATGTACATACAAGATATATAACACATTTTTAACAAGGTTTATTGAAGAATCAGTAAATATGAAGTTGATATTTAAGAAATTGTGAAGTAGACTGGTAAGCTGGCTCAGAGGTTAAAAGCACTGGCTGTTCCTCCAGAAGTCCTGAGTTCAATTCCCAGCAACCACATGGTGGCTCTCAACCATCTATGAGGGCATCTTATGCCCTCTTCTAACATGTGGGTGTACATGCAGCAGAATACACATACATTAAATAAATAATAGAAGAAGAAGGAGGAGGAGGAAGAGGAGGAGGAGGAGGAGGAGGAGGAGGAGGAGGAGGAGGAGGAGGAGGAGGAGGAGAAGGAGAAGGAAAAGGAGAAGGAGAAGAAGAAACCATGAAGCCCTTGGTGCATACAGAAAGGGGGAGAAAATATGCAAGATCAGGGAAGACCATCGAAGTGACTTGGGGGCTCTCCTGGCATTACAAGAGCATGAGCGATCTACAGGAAGAGAGGGGCAGAGAAACAGCATGCAAAAAGATAATGATCGAAACTGTCTCAACTTGGAGCAACATCTACATCTCTGGAAGCACTAAACATCTGGATCTCAGGAAGCACTAAAGTTGTGGCTTTAAAATCATCATCATTCGTGATACTTTTCGACATATAGCACAGGCAACACAACCTACATGGCACGAATCCGTGCCTTTGTCTAGGCCTCAAGGATCTTTCTTTACAGAAATACTTGAAAACATCTTGGTCTTTCCATTGGGTAGCAGGACTGTAAGTTACTCAGGAAATGAGTGTATAGAAAGATTAATAAAAAATAAGTTGACATTTGTGGTTTGAAAATGTGTCCTCCCTAAGGAAAAAAAAATGGTGTCTGATTTTTCTCCTTAAAGAGCAGGTTGAATTTAATGACTCATCTCTAACCAATAAAAAATGGTAGAACTGACTGCATAGCTGTTAAGCCTGGACTGTTAGAAAGAAAAAGGAAAAAGAAAAAGAAAAGAGAATTCTTCCTGTTTTCCAATAGCTTTCAGGCAAGTAGGGACAGCTGGAATGTGTAAGGACACCAGAGCTGCCCTTTACTGGGAGAAGAAGAATCAGTGGGGCCCACTGGGACCCACAAGAGAAGAAACATGAGTCTCACCATCCAGTATCAACTAGAACTAACCTGCATGCACACCAAGTCAGACCTGGTTCTTCCAGCTTCATCAACTTTCAAAACAGTGAAGAGGTAGACAACATTTCAACTGTATCTATGACCAGGTGTAGCCCAGCAAACCCATTCTCTAATTCGTGACACATGACAATGATGTTGTCTGTTTCCTTTCGCCATCAATTTTTATGTGAAATATTATACATTAATAGGTGACTGACAGGCCCAATGACAAGCTAGGATAATCATCAAAGGTCAAGAGAAAAATGCCAAAGCTACCAGAAAGTAAAGTTGTCTTGCCAACAAAAGAACAAAAATGACCAAGACCTTCTCACCCTTCAGCCTGTGAAGTCATGGGATAGCATTGAGAGAAAATAGTTGCCAACATAAATCACATAGACAAAACAAGAGTGAGTCCATGTAAAAGGAGACATAGAGGGACTACAGAGGTGGCTCAGTGATTAAGACCACCGGCTGCTCTTGTAGAGGACAAGGGTTCAGTTCCCGGTACATGGGTACTCACAGTAGTAACTCCAGTTCCAGGGGATCTGATGCCCTCTCTGGCCTCTTCAGATACCAGGCAAGCATGTGGTACACAGAATTCAGGCAAAATACTAATACAAGGTAAAAAAAAAAAAAAAAAAAAAAAAAAAAAAAAAAAAAAAAAAAAAGACAAAAAGAGTCTAGTACCCATGGATTACCATAGAAAGAACTAATGAAGAATATATTTAGGAAATGAAAACTTGAACACATAAAGAAAAAATATTGAAAAAGAAATAGTAGATATAGCACTTGGTGGTGGAACAAGAATATTAATTGTGGTCTATAAAGTTACTCAACTTTTGAGATTAAGAAATATGAGATGATATTTAAAGTAGGGAGAGAGTAGCATTTTTTAAAAGAGGCAGGCTGTGAAAGAGTAGGCTCTCTGCGCTGCTTAGAACGCCGGAGAAGAGACTGTTATTCTAACCTCTGTCAGAGCAAAAGCACCATCTTTGTGTTAAAAATGTCAAAGCCATCACCAAAGTAGAACACACTGACTCTAATGTCAGAATCAGCAAGCTGGGGCAGCAGGGGGTGGGAGTAAATTCAGCAGAAAGAAGGATTGGAATAAAAATCAAGCAGACAACAGAAATAGCCAAATTAATATTATACATGGTAAAGATATGTAGAATCCTGAGGCTGAGTGAAGAGGGTCACATGTTCAAGGCTAGCCTGAGCTATCTAGAACAGCTTTGTAAATTAACTAATTGACTAATTAATTAGCTCTAACAAATATTGGAAATAAGTTTTCAGATTAAGTATAGATGACTAAACTTATATACTAAAGAAGACCAAATCCTTTAGATGGGATTATTTTTACAAATTAGGCTATCTTCTACTTACATCACAACAGGAGGGCCAGAAAGGAAGCAACTGAAGACTACAAATCAGCGGGGAAAACACTGAATTAAAACATACCAACAAAATTAATATAAAATACAACAGAATTTATGACAAAAAGGACTCATAGCAGAAAATGAGAAACATCGTCCAAAGGCTAAAAACACAAATTATAAAGAGGGATTTATAACAATAATGTGCATGTGCTCAATAAAATAAAAATTTCAAAACTCAAACTGGTGGATTTAAAAGAGATCTGTATCACACGATGCTGCTAAGGCCAGCTGCTGAGAGTTACAGCGTCAGGCTAAGGGGCCTCTCTGAGATGACAAGGCCAACCTTTAAAAGGGAAGGTCAGAGTGGTTTGAAAGTGTAAATGAAAGAGAAAAAGAAAACTATGTCTTCTACTCTGGTCCAAGTGCAATTTACTTTTCTGCCACGGTATAAATTTATGAACCATAAAACCAAAATAGAAAGATTATAAACGCTACAAAGCAACTTCTCAAAATAGCCGTTTGCAAAGTCCAGTTCCCCTGGTCTCTTCATGCACCTTTCCAAGAGGTTCCTGGCCATTCTGTTATGCAGTGAGACTTCACATGAAGATGGTATTTACAACGAAGATTAAAGAAAATGTCTAAAGTGCTCACCGGGGAGAAATAAAAATTATCCCGTACATATAAAACACTGAGGTGCTATTTGCCTTTTACTGTTTTGTTTGTTTGTTTTTTCATTTTAAGACAGTCTAAGACTTAGGCTCTCAAGTGTTCCCTTTGATGCTCAACTAAAGAGCTCAGATTTTCCTCTGCACCCACATTTTTGATGGATGTATGCTCGTATGGTCCAGTGGTTAAAAGCATACTCTGTTTGTCCAGAGGACCTGAGTTCAATTCCCAGCACCCGTGTTCACAGTTCATAATTCTCTGTTATTCCAGTTCCATGGAGATGTGATATCAGTTTCTGGTCTGTGTGGGTAACTGTACACAGACACGTATATTTGCTTTTATGTGTTTTGATTTTCTTCCCAGTCAGTAGCTCAGGGAATCCTGACTGTCACCAAAGTTCTACCTAACTCTGGAGATTTTGCAAAGTGCATACTATGAAATTAAGCAAGCTCAGAAATTGGGAAACCCATCCATCCTCAACGCTAAAATAATCTCTTTCCATTTATACATGATAGCATGGGTGGTAGGTGTGGATAGAATCTTAATTTTATTGCTCATTGGCTTTTTGATCTGATTCTTGCTCAACTTCTACAAATTTCAGTTTTTTTCAACCAGAAGGAAAAACAATGGAATGATTGACTCTCAACTCATTGTGGAGAAGATTTAAAATCATGAAACGATGAGAGATATTTGGGGCAGGTGGGGGGGAGCTTGAGGGAGGGATGGAGGAGTGTATGACTAAGATACATTGAACACATGTATAAATTTTCCAAAAATATTTTAAAAATATAAAATAAAGATATAAAAAATATAAACAAGAATAAAAACCTACTTTATATCTTTAAAATAAGATGGAAGCTTAATAGGAGGAGGGGGACTCGGTGAAAATTGGGGAGGATAAGAGAGAGTACAGGAATGAGTGGGTGGTCAAAATAAATTATAAACGTGTACAAATCTGTAAAAGAATAAATTAATAAACTATCAAATTTTTATAAATTAAAAAGATTATTTCTATGAAGTTGCTAATACAAGTTATTATTATTATCATTATCATTATTATTTTATGTACTGATTGAGGATATGGCTACAAAGCATGGGAAGCAAAATTTGACGCCAGATTCATATTCTCTCTCTCTCTCTCTCTCTCTCTCTCTCTCTCTCTCTCTCTCTCTCTCTCTCTCAGATATCCCTCTGACTTATGAAGGATGTTCTGTCCCTTCAACAGATTCACAGGTAGGTTTTTATTTTATTTTTAACACCGGGCTGCCTTGGCTCATGCTTCCCAGATACATATCATGTTTTGTGCTGTTTTCTCACAGGTATGAAAAGTGTGTCCCCAACTCCATCCCTAAACAAAACTATCAAGATAAGGCCCACCCTGTGAAAAGGTACATTTGTCCTGTAGCCATTGATGCTAAACCCTGTAAGTTATTTGAATCTCTTCTAAAATTGTGTTTTCCAAGAACCACTGAATTAGGGATTCCTGCTAGTAGACAAGTGTTGCCAGCAACCCAAGGGTCGATTTTACTAGATTTTATTAATTTGTTTTTTGATTAAATGAATATAAGAGGGTTGAAGAGGAAGCATGCCCTGGCTCCACAGAACTCTGTTTCTCAACAGATTCCTATGTTGTTATTCAATCATTAAAATAAAATCTGGAAATAATAACAAACTTTAAAAAAATAGAGCCTGGATTCTCCTTTTGACTCTTGGTAGCTAACGCAAAGCTAAGAAAGAAGATCCTGGTATGTGGACACTGTTTACTTTTCTGTCTCTCTTGAAGCAGGGCAGAAACATGCATGAAGCAGTCCCCACTGGGCCTCCATCCCTGGAGGAAGTGGAAGCACCAAGGAAGAGTGTCACATCCTCACCGTGACACTCTGCATCAAGTCCTCAAAGGGACGTTCCCACCTCCATAAGACCAAGATGCTCTGTTGCAGCTGGCACGGAGGATGTGTCTGTGACCTTTAAGATAATAACATTTTTCTAGTTCATACATAAGGACTGCCGACTACTAAGCATGAGAAAAATATTACCCAGTTAGAGTAGAGCTTGTTTTATGCTCACATTTGTGTGTAGATAGAGAAATGATGATGAAAAAGACTTTTTCTTTTGCTAAATTCATCCTCCAAACATCTCACTTTAATGATGAGTCTATAAAAAAGTTGGGCTTCAGTTCCAATGTACTCTTTCAAAGAAGAAAATGATCTTTAATTCTGATGGGAAGAGATGCTGAACTGCTTAGTTACTAGATGAGAGATCCTCCCCTGACTACCATTCTAAACCTTTTGTATCTGAAAGAATTTTCAGCTTACAAAAGTCTCGCAAACAGGAAAAAGTTTCATGTGCCATCCACCCAGCTTCTCTTAACCCTGTATAGCCACAGCAGGCATAAACAAAATTTTAGGATATCCATCAAATTTTCTTTTCATCTGAAGCTCAGGAAGATGTCTGCATTCTAAGAGTCATCCAAAAATCAATTATTTTCTTGTATTTAGAACTTTTAGCTGGAAAAATAAATAGAAGTCCAGCAACCTTAACAACTTTAGTCTGAAATATCACCATAGTAGTCTGGTTTGTTAAATGGTGTGAACTGGTAATATCTGTGGTTATCTTAGGAGGGATTCTGAGTGTCCAATAGGGCCATATGCTTCCAAACTGTAGATTTTTATCATTTAAAAAGTACATCTGAGACAGAATGGAATAAAAAAGAACCCCAGCAAGAGCCTGAGTAAAGTTGCAGGTCATTGTGGCTGTATTGGTACCACTAACAGATGCTGCCACAACTCTCCCTTCTTGTTATACTCTGAGTGTGATTGGGCTCTCTGTGCACATGATAGATCGACAATTCCCACCCCTGTCCATTTTCTTCTCATCTCCCACAGACATGTGAACCACACAGTGAATGGCTCTTCATCAGTCAGAACTCTGTTAGGTCCCACCATTCTGATGCTCTGAAGTTTCCATGACTTTTCACTATGTTTGGAAATATTCAAGACATGAAACAACTTATCATAGGTTGGATTTTGAATGTCTCCCAGTGGCCCATTGCTGTGAGGGTCACCAGTCTGTGGTGCTGTTAGGAAACAATGAAGCTTTTAGAGGTGGGACTTGATGGGGAGAGTTTAGGTCGCTCAAGCACACTCTTGAAGAAGATATGGAACCTAGCCCTTCCTGTCTTACTCTTTGCTTCCTGGCCACCATTAAGTAAATAGAAGTCTTTCTTACACACTCCCTACACAGTGTATTGTGTTGCTCTAGACTAGTGATTCTCAACTTATGTATCGTGACTTCTTTGGGGGATAAATGACCCTTTCCCAGGGGTCACCTAAGACCATTGGAAATAGAGATATTTACATTATGACTCACAACAGTAGCGAAATTACAATTATGAAATAGCAATGAAAGTAATTTTATGGTTGGGGTCACCACACCTTGATGAATTGTATCAGTCAGGGCACTAGGAAGGTTGAGAATCACTGCCCTAATGTCAAGGCCGGGATGAGGCCAAGTGACCACTGAGAAAATCCTCTGAAACTCCTAGTCAAAACAAACCTTCCCTCCCTTTAAGGTAGTTGTCTTGGGCACTTTGTTACAGTCACGGAAAGCTAACTGGTACAAATCTTAATTTTTCATATTTTTAAAGCTACCTCATTACATTAAATACAACAGGCACTAAACAAGTATAATAATTTAAAATTATAATGACATTTCTTACTACTTGTGGGTAACCTATCTACTCAGACTTTTAAGATGCATCAAAAGTAATGACATTTCAAGTAGTCATCTTCAAGTCAGTATTTCTCAAAATGTAGCTCTAGAGTCACCTTCAGGTGGCCAAGGAAGCCAGAAGAGAGTGCTGGACCCCATGGAGCTGGACTTATAGGTGGTTATTTATCAGCCACCTCATGTGGGTACTGGGACCAGACTACAGTTCTAAGAGCAGCAGAAAGTGCTTTCAGCCACCGACTCTTCTTTCTAGCTAGCTCCTCCATATAAATTTTGAGTTAGAAATATTCCATCCTTGGAATAAGACTCTTACTGACCCATTCAACTTAATAAACAAAACTAAGCCTCCAGTGCTGTTTGGAGATACATTTCAGAAAGGACGGAAACAGTGCAAGACGAGAAGACATAGGAGATACTACTAGACAGGGCTCACATACACGATTTTGTCACGGAAATCTCTTTATATCCTTCATCCACTAAAGTTTTAAATCAGCTTCTCACTTGAGATTTACAACACAAAGTGATAGAAAAATTAATATTTCGAGCAAAACCTTTGGGCAAATATCTATTTTTATAGAGAATAAAATTTATAAAAGCTTGAGAAAGACACGTTGTTTTTGTTTTGGTGTTACTGATTTTTTTTTCTTTTCCAGACAGGTTGTCCCCAAATAGCTCCTTTCCAGTTTGTTCCTAAAGACCCGTTCCTATTTCATACACCTCCTTCAATAAGCTTTCTGACAACACTAGTCACAGTGGTGCCAAAGCGAGGCTATAATCTCTAACAAGCAACAGGCATGCAGGTGCAAGGCGATGCTGATTGAGGGTGGATTTATGTTCTTTGGAACCCAGATGAGCAGTTGGGAATGCTGACATTCTGTTTATGAAATATGAGAAACCTAGCCAGGAGCTTTCTCTGGATAGAAGTCACCAGCTTTATAACAATGCTCACAGCAGACAAGAATCCTGAACACAGCTAGGATTTATGGAGAAGCTGCCATGGACACTGTGTGCTTGTTCCATTTGAAGGACTCTGGGCTCTCAGTGATTTCTCCCACCCTCCCTTTTTTAAAACATGAAGAAATAGACTTTCAAAGGCCAAGTTAAGTTATCCAAGCTGTGTAGCTAGTAAGTAGGGCCTTCAGGATTAATACCCAGCACCAGCCAATTGGTAGGCAACTCTCTGAGGACAGATCTATGTAGTTTATGCAGACAGAAGGGAAGGAATCACAAATAGGTAGTAGAAGATGAGATAAAAACCCAGGGCCACCTCATCCTGTTCTTAACCTTGGTGTCATTTTATTATATGCAAATTAAGGGTTTGAACTAATTTCTTATAATTCCCATTCCACATATAAAGAATGATTCCAATTTTAATAGATTCGAAGCTAATAAAAATGATCCCCTGCCCTCTCTCTTTTAGGGTTCCTCTGTGTAGCCCTGGTAGTTCTGGAATTCTAGAACCCAGGCTGGTCTCAAACTTAGAGATCTGTCTGCCTCTACCGTCCTGGGATAAAAGGTATGATCTCTGTTTTAAATTAAAATTTATATTTTACTGCTGATGGATTGTATTGTTTCTGCCTTTATGATGAAATTGATACATGGCAACTGTGGACTTTTAACTGTCTTCTCAAATTCTTACATTGTTTCTACTTGCATAAAAGATTCCATTAACCCTGAAAGTCACATTAAAGACATTGTCTGTCTGATGTGTTCACAGCAACTGTTCTTATGAGTGTCATCCTAATCTATACTTCTGTAATTTGTAAGGTAGATAACTTATTCTACCAGTTGAACAACTGAAGCAGTAGGAGAAAAATTTTTAAGGTAAGCTCTGAAGCAGCAAGTGGAGAGCCTGGGCTTTAAACTCAGAAAGTTTACCCAAGACTCTGAAGCCTGTTCAGTTTCTATGACGATCTGGAGCCTGTGTTACTAGCCAGAACAATCTGTTCTCTCCAAAAATCACAGTTGCCATAGACTATCAGTCATGAAGGCAATAAACTAATTCTAATCTCAAAACTACATACTTGATATCTAAGGAAAATAACTGAAGGTAAAATTATTGGAACTCCTGTTTATCATAGAATTTAAAAGACTTCCCATCGTTTCTTTGCATCCAAATATATACATTTTCAATTTATAATTCAAATTTAAGCCCCAAAAAGACAAAGTAACTTTTTCTATCACTTAGCACTTAGAACATTGATCTGCCATCTTTGTTGAGTATACTATTTTATTAAAGTGTCCTAGGCTGTGAATGTGTATTTGAATCTGTGAGTCTCATTTTAATACATAGAAAACTAAGTTAAAGTTTAGTCTCTAACTAAACTCTATCAATTTCTGTTCACTATTATTTTTCATTTTGAATAATTAATAAATACATAAACACTGCACAAAATCATTTACTTGTTTTCAAACCCATTTCCTTCAGCAGTTCAGATTGAAAGGGCCTAACTGTACTCTGACTTTCATGGCTATTGGTTCAGTACTGTAATTGTTAATGTACCTTCTTTTCCTTGGAGTCCTTAGGGACAAGTCTACGAGGAAAGGACCATTGAAACATTCTTCTCAAAGGTCTTATAGAACTTTTGACAACCACAGTGTAATGTCCAAATCAGTAGGTCAAACTCTTCTGGAGCATGCACCTATCAAATCATGCAGATTTAATTCTGCCAAAGATAGCCCCTAGGGGTATCAGAGGCTTGTGGGTTTTTTTTTTTTTTTTTTTTTTTTTTTTTTGATTGATTTTAAAATGCATGTTCTCATGACAGCAAACCAAACCTGTTAGTGGCATCAAAGAAGAGCTGATGCCTGGAACAGGACCACTGCACAGCTATTAAAACTGCAATCACTGAGACACAGCACACATGGGGTTAAATACCTCTCTCTGTGGCATTTGTCATATTAAGAGCTGTAGCATAAACAAAGGAAAAAGCAAATCAAATGTGGTATAAACATTATACAATTGCTTCCACTCTTATAGGTGCAACAAGAAAAAGGTCCAACTGAGGGGGTAGGCAGAAGTCTAACATTGTAAAAACAGTGCTATTTATTATATGTACATTTATTTAATATCAGCTTCAGAAACATGATGATCAAGAGATTGATGGCCTGATAGATGACATAGGTAGATAGCCAGATGATAGATAGATAGATAGATAGATAGATAGATAGAGGTAGGGAGGGAGAGAGGGAGGGAGGGAGAGAGAGAGAGAGAGACAGAGACAGAGACAGAGAGAGACAGAGAGAGACAGAGACAGAGAGAGACAGAGACAGAGACAGAGAGAGAAATGAATGATAAATAGAAATAGGTAGATAGATAGGTAGGTAGATAGACAGACAGAAAGACATTGTTGCTTAACTTAGGATGATTTAATTTGTTGTTTGCAAAAGATCTTGAGGAGACAAGTTTCTAAATAGACTTGGCCAGCTCTAAGGGTATGCAAGTACAGCCATTTAGACTACAGGAAAACTATCAACGGACCTCTGGTGCCCTGACTAGCAAGAGAGGTTCATGTCCTGAAGCCACTTAAAATTTCCACACTGCTTGCTTTCCTTCCTAGCTGCCAACATTCCTGTTCATGTTGAGATAAGATGCTGTTTTTCAAAGCCTAGCCTCGTGGAAACAGGAGATGCACAAACATTAGAGAAGCATACAGTAGTGTCTACCTAGAAGGACTGCACACATCCCTGCTGCTTCCTTCTTCTCTGGCTTGCATCGGCCCCTTTTGTATAGCTATCAAGATACACCATGAGGTCTTGGAATACTCAGGTAGCTCTGGCTTCCTTCCTGTCCAACCTTTGTTTCTCCACAGCTTAAGATGCCAGCAGCGAGCCAGGTAGTAATAGATAATGGAATCGCTGGGGGACTTGGTACATTCTAACATCCATCTAGTTTAATTTGGTTCTTGACAACTCTCCACTCATTTTGGTTTCTTCATCTAATAGGACTCATGTGAATTCAATGTTTATATGATACAGTAAGATTTATGTTCCTATATTTAGGGCCATATAAATAAATCCTGTTACCCATGGTTAAGTCAAAAACTTGAGGGAAGAAAAAAAAAAACAAACAGAAACAAAAAAGTGTGCATTGGATTTTTCCCAGTAGTGAAAAATCTTATATCAAAGACCCATATGAACACATACCACACACAAAACCAGAAAAAAATATACATAATCATACCAAAACCATTTCAGTTCTATAGGATTAATTACTTTTGGTTAAATATATACATATATTTAAAATAGAATTATACCACTGGTTAAGAATAGGAAAAAAGAGGCTGGAGAGATGGCTCAGAGGAGAAGACCACTTGGGGACCCTGCAGGGGACCTGGGTTCAGTTTCTAGTACCCAGGACAGGTGCCTCTCAACTGACTGTAATTCCAGCTCTGAGGCTTTGATACCCTCTTCTTCAATCCATCCTGACCTGCAATGTGCACACATGTACTTAAGCACATAGATGAACTCATAAAAAAAAAAAAGATGTTTTAAAATGAGAATAGGAGCTGAAATTCAATCTTGCACTGCATCATTGTCCTCGGAGATTATATGACTTTTAAGCAGCCTTACCATTCATATCAGCACTTTCTGTTCTCATCTCCCCAAGCCACTGAGTATTTGCCTCTGGCCAGGAGAAGAACTTTCAGACACACAAGGAAACACTTTGGCTCACTCTTTGGCTATGAACCATATCCAAGTTAAATGTAGAGCTGATTAGAAACATAGGCAGGATTTTCTCCAAAGGAAAAAAATGTCCTACTATATAGCACTGGAAAGTCACCGTGTCTCTGATTTTAACTTAACAAAAATAATATATGGATAACAAATTTTGAGGAGAAAAACATTACATGGAATCATTTTACTGGGGAAAATAGGATTCTTGCCTCTATGGGACTTCATTAAAATTAGCGATGACAAGCAAAAAAAATCATTTCTAGTCCAAAAGGAGGCAGCCTTATAAGCTAGTACGGTTAGCATATGTCTTTTTGATAGCTGCATATCAATTCTCATATGGGGAGATAGTTAAGTAATGACTGCAGCTAAGGGCTGAAAGCCACAGCCCAGGTTTAACTTCCTTCCCATAAGGTCGATTCCAGCAACTCTGAAGTATGCAGCCAAGGAAAACGATGCGTCTGTGGTTTGACCCAGATACAGTAAAATACTAAAAACGAGCATCGTAGGCTTTATGTAATAGGTCAAGCAGATTTCCCTGGGTGTACCCACGGTCCCAGATGGCCCAGAGAGAAGAGTTATTCTTCTTTAGGAGGGTGGGCACAGTCACGAGACTGACAGCCCTTTTCTGCATTCCACATGACTCTGGAACTCAACAAACAGCATAGACTCCCTGTCAAGGTGTCATCAGTGTACTTCTGTCGGTCTCACCTAAGAAAGCACTCTACTTTTCTATGGGAACTTACATTTGCTTTGTATTTTCCATTTTCTGTAACTCAGTAGCCAGTGGAGCTGGAATGCATTCATAGAAAATCAGAACCCAAACTCGGTGCCTATGCTGGAGGCTCCAGGCCACTGGAGAATCCTAACAGAAACTTCATGTTTCTGCTTGTCAGAAAGTCAATGAGCTAAGTGCACAGAGAGCCCATGCATGTGCCCATCCTGTGACCCCCTTCACCTGCACTACCTCGGAAGTTCTGTTTACTTTCTCTGCAGATCTCCTGCAGGATATCTTTAGAGATTGATTTTCTTCCTGGAGGGAAGAGCAGAATTTTATACTCTACTCACCAAGGTCCACACCTCCAATATGCTCCAACTGAAGCAAGTACTGTGAGGACCTAGTCAACCTGTAGGCTAAACCAAGGGCTTTTGACTAAACTTTCCCCATCCTGGAGTTTGTTCTAGAAAAGCATAAAACATCATGCGGATGAACGGGAAGGTTCATGATGTCATATCAGAGCAGTACAATATATATAATTTCCCAAAGCATGGACATGTTGTCCTAACTTCATAATTACAAAAGTATCTTTACAAAGGTACTTCAAAATGTATATAGCTATTTAAATTAGAATAATCAAAGTAACTTCTCACATAATTCTGTAAACAGAGATGTGGGCTCTTCACTTTGATTCACATTTACTCAAATATGTATCTTACAATATGAGATGGTGTTTAACTTACTTTTACACTTACGGACATACTATATAGGCAGTTAATTGATATTTTTCAAGCACATGTTAATCCTTGTGGAAGGACTTATTAAAGAAGAAAAATAATAAAGCCTAAAAATAATTGTGTGTATTTTGCTATGTGCCCGTGTTAACCAATGCTCATGGCAACCTAAGATGTGGGTGGTGGTCTTCTTTGTATTTTAGAGATGGAGAAAACGAGGCTCAGAAGAGATATGAGGGATACTCTTACATGTACAGATCTGTTTCACTTTTGTTTTATGACTGGGTAGAGCTTTATCAGCGTCACCTTTTTTATTGATATACATTGTAACTCTTTAATTTGCTGCTATTGTATGCATCTTTATAACAACTAATCTCAAATATTTACTTACATAAGTTTTTACTTAGGAAATGCTAGAATATAAATTATTGAGATGAATCTATATACATTTTAAAGGGTTTTTCCCACTAAAAGACCACCACTAAACTATCCCAAATTATTAGGTAAGTTGAAAGTAGTTGCTTGCCCATTCAGTGTGTTAGTCTTTGTATGTCTGTAAGCTGTCTTTTCTTCAACATTTTGATAACATCTAACTCTTGTTTTATGATGTGTCTTGTTTTATGATGTGTCTTGTTATGATGTATCTTGATAAAGTTAACCCTGTTGACTGACTAGAACTTGATTTTTGTTGTTGTTATTGCTTGTTTTTTGTTTGTTTGTTTATGTGGCCTACTTAGGGGCTTAAGTCTTCCATCACTCCTGGTACATGTTCTGGAGGTCATTCTTGGTCATGTTCTTGAGTTCGGATTCTTCTTGTTTTATTTATTTATTTTTTAGATTTTTCTGATAGTGTATTTTTCATTGTGTCTGAACTCATTTCATCTTTTCCACCTTTTTCAGTGCAGCTGCGCTGGTATCTGAATTCTAAAGTGGTCTCTTTAATGAGTAAATGACCTCTCTGTCTCCACTAGATCACTACACATCCACCAGGTTTCAGTTTCATCCATTATATATTTTCATTTATTAAGACTATTTTTTTCAAAATTGCCTTCCATCTTCCTAAAATACATTTTAATTTATCCTTTGAGAATTTCACACATGTATACAATACACCTTGCTCATATCCATCCCTACTCCTAATTTCACAACTTCTTATTTATTTATTTATTTATTTATTTATTTATTTATTTTTTAATCTCACAAAGAGTTCAATCAGAGATGCCTTTATTTGCATAGGTGTGGGGCCATCCACGGAGACATGACCATTCCCCAAAATGGAAGTGTCTGTCTCTCTCCAACAGCCATAGACAGCCAATAGCTATGCAGTGGAGGTGGGGCCTTAGGAGCCCCTGTCCTAGGCTGGACTGTTAGACGGGAAATATACATTTTGTTTCTATTTCTCCTTTTGTGTCTTTATCTGCTCTGAGCATGTTTATTTGAGTTTCCTACTATGCTATTCTGCTGACTGGATTCCTTTGCATATTGTGTTGACACAAACTCAGGAGCGTTCCTTCCTAGGCAGCTACTATTCATGGTGTGAACTCTTCCTTCCTATATTTTTATCTGTCAAAATGCTGTGTCCCCTGAGTAAGGCACTTTCATTTTGTGTATTCTTTCTCCCTTGTTAAATTTTTCACTTAGAACTGACTCTATGTTAATTTCTCTTACCAGTGATCCCCAGTTGTATCAATTTAATATCATATCTCTGTGTTCTAAGTGTTGAATATGTGTTTCTAAGAAGATTTTTTTTATTCTCTTATAATTGGAATTCAGGTAAAGACAGAAAAGTTTTTACATGTGTGTGCCTGTGTGTGTGTGTGCCCCTGTCTGCATCTGTATGTCTATGTGTGTGTCTGCCTATGTCTTTCTCTGCATCTGTATGTGTGTGTCTGTGCCTGTGTGTGTGTTTCTGGGCATGTGTGTGTGCCCATGTCTTTGTATGTGTGCCTGTGTATGTATGTGTGTGTGCCTCTGTCTGCATATGCATCTGTGTGTGTGTGTAACTGTGCCTATGTGTGTGGGCTTATGAATTTTGCCATCACTATGCTTCTCGGCCCTAAGCAAGGGTCTCAGTGCTTTCCTTTACTTCTCATGGAGTCCAAAACCTTGTCCCCTCATCATTATGGATCTTAAAACTGGGGAACGGAAATGGGGACATCACCCATTGCTTCAGAGCAGTAGGGAACATACTTGGGAGCTTACTGACAAAGTTGTTCATGTCTGATCATTTCTGGTATCTAGATTTACACATTTTATCCCTGTGAGTTGTGTAGTTCATCCTGAATTTCTTAGCCTTTGCAGTAGGAAGGTTTCATATTATCATGTTTGTCCTATTGCTGGTGCTATAAGATTTAAACCCAGGCTTCAACCCTTTCAGATTCAGTGTTTGGATACTAAGCTACATGAATTTCATGCATAAAGAGTCTGGGATTCATTGCTTTACTCTCTCAGGGAGTATTCTCTTTTGCCCTATTTTCCTTTCTGGCAAGATTCCAATAGTCGTGTCTTTCCTTTAAACATAACATAAACATTCTTTTTCTAAACGTGTATCTGTAGAATAGATCAAAATTCAGAAAGCTGAGGACAGTGTGATTCCTCCACATACAGGAGGCCTCTCCTTCCATATTCACGATCCTGTGCTCTGCTGAAGCCTTAAGGTTGCTCCACAATCCCATGTTTCCTTCTGAGTCATCATTCCCATCCCATGGCTATTTTAAAATCTTTCCACTCTCCTTACCCTGCCTACCCCCATCCCTGCCGTTCCCTCCTTACAGAGGATAACCTACCATCTACTTCCTAAAAGAAACAGAGACCACAAGGACAGCCTTCTTAAATCTAATATGCCTCATTTATAAACTGATTCATATCAGGAAATGTCCCCATTTCCCTTTTGCCCCAAGGAAGAAAACCCGCTGTCCCTAGAGAGCAGCTGTCTGATGTACCATGGAAACCTGGACACTTAGTGAAAGCAGGGCTCTATTCATAATTATTCCACAGCAACAGGTGTGGAATAGAACTGTCCTGGGAAAAGCAGGACATGTGGTCTCCCTCTGTATAAAGTTTGTAGTTCAACCTGAACCCTTGATGCAACCCTTGTGTGTTCCAAAGCACCTCATTCCTTTGACTGTGTTCCTCTCCTCTCTGTGGTTAAATTTCACTTTTTGTGATCTTCTAACATGGTCAGTATTTCTAACTGCTCCCTATTTGATTTCACCTTTTTTTTTTTTTGCCAAGTTCATTGAAAAACTTGTGAACCCCTACACACACACGCACACGCACACACACGCACACGCACACGCACACACACGCGCACTCACATGCACTCACAAAGACACATACAGAGACACACACTGACATACACACTCACAGACACACACACACTCATACACACACAGAGACACACACTCACACACACTCAAACACACAGGCACAGAGAGAGAGACACACACACACTCTTACACACCCATACACACTATTTTTCTGTCTTTACAGGATCCTGATTTCTTCTTCTCTCACTTCCATCTTGATGCTACTCTAGACAATGTCATGGAGAACTGTCCTGTTCTTTAATTGAAGAAACATCATTTGATACGTCTCAATTCCTTAGATACTGCCACCTGTATGACCCCGTGTAAATGAGCCACCCTCATTGTCCCATAATTCCCTAAAATGGCACAGTATACGACACTCCTATTTCAAGCACTCTGATTGGCAAGTACACATGGCTGTCCACCCAAAGCGTTCAGCATCAGGTCAACATTCTAGCCATCCTATCAAATTTGGATGACACACATGCAGTCATTTTATCATGTTGGGTTTCATAAGGAACTCTGTATGTCACATATGCTATCTTTTGACAGAAGACAGAGGGTAGTATGGTGGTTTCAATGAGAATATCCCCCAGAGGCTCATACATTTGAGTACATGGTCCCCAGTTGATGGAACTGTTTGGGAAGGATTAAGATGTGTGGCCTTGTTAGAGGAGGTGTCTCACTGGTGTTTGAGCTTTGAAGTTTCATTGCCAGTGTGTCTTCTCTGCCTTGTGCTTGTGAATCAAGACATGAGTTCTCAGCTGTTCCTGCTGCCATGCCTTTGCTTGATCATCATAGACTTGATGGCAATAAAAATTTTGATAGATATCACACATAATTATATGGTCTAGCAACAGTATGCTGCATATTTTGGTTATTTTGATCAAAGGTAGAGAATGTAGAATAGACACCGGCACTAAATAAGTTTCTTACCAACTGTTAGGGAAATTGCAAGTGTTAGCATCAGCTCTTCGCCATAGCAAATTTTAATAAAACCTCCAGCATATGTTAACGGTCAAGGCAACAAGGATGATCATTTCACTGTTAGGAAGAAGGAAGTGGTATCTCATTTTATTAATTCACAATTAATTGGCAAGAGCAGACTGTGTAACCAGGCTCCGGCAGATTACTACTGGCAATAACTTTCTCTAAACCAATTTGAAGCAACTTGTTTTAATAGCAGGAAAAACAGAAAATTTGAGTTTGATAGGTTGATAAGGAAATATTTTGTGGAATTTTATACAATTGGATAACATCATTCTATATCATTCTACAAAGCTTCAAGGCAATCTTGAAACCAGGCAAGCAGGTATTCAGTGTGTCTGAGTAGGTTTTGGAATGTAGTTTCATATGTATTTAGTTTTCATTGGGAAAATGTCAATTGTATTCTGATCTTTAATAACTGATTTATTTTTATTTCATCTGCATTAGTGTTTTACCTGCATGTATGCCTATGTGAGGGTTTTGGACCCCCTGGAACTTGAGTTACAGTTATGAGCTGCCATGTGCTAGGAATTGAACCTAGTTGTTTTGGAAGAATAACCAGTGCTTTTAATCACTGCACCATCTCCCCAGCCTGTATTCTAATCTTAAAATAGAATTGACAAATTAGAAGATGTTAAATTGTACCAACTATATTGTGAATTATGCTAAGATATATTGTATGTATATAATAATGTTCTTATCTAAGATATACTATATATTATATATATGCATTGTTTACCATTTTCTAATGAAAATTTTATTAGTTGGTGTAATAACACCATAAAAATGTTGCCTCAACTAGATACAAATATGGAAAAGGTCATTAAATCTGTGAAAGAAAGGACTTATGTCTATTCAGGAAATAAAAATAACTAATAAAATCCTGAGTATAATGAAGGGGAAATGCAAGAAAGAACAGATTTTGCCTAAAGCAGAATGAGATGGCACAAAGATCTGGGATCCCTCCATATCTTCCTTGTTTTAATGGCTGTTTCTGTGTTATGTCTAGTCCAACATTTAATGAGACAAAAACAGAAAATAAAAGCAGAAGAATATGTAGCCATCATCTGTAAAGTACATTCCAGGCCAGACTGCTGAATAGAATTAGTAGCTAGTTGATTCTTTCAACTTGATTTTACAGAGGAAGTAAAGTCAGAGCTGTTGGATCTGTAGCTCAGAACAGGAAGTGTAGAGAAGAATTTCATGGCCAAGTCAACTTGCCCACACAGGAATGATGGCAGTTCCCCTCCCCCATTTATTGAATGTAGATTTTTTTTCTCACATAATATATCCTGATTACTGTTTCCTCTATCTCTACTCCTCTCAGTTTCTCTCTAGGCCCCTCTCTGGATCCTAGTTCCTACTTTTAAAGCAAATGTGATAAAAAAAAAAATTAGGTAAAGAAGCAGACAAACAAGGAAATAGAACACTAAAACAGTTTTGGATTCTGATTTCTCAATGAAGATCTTTCCCAGCAATTTATTGAATGACCTCATTAAAGAAAAATATTTGGACAAACTATTACCATGCCCAAAACGTTAATTGCTACATAATTCACAGAGTCAGGACCATGCTTATATATTTGTTTCATTGACTTATTCGCATCTTTTGTGACGCCATGATTTGAAGAGGATTCATTTTTTTCTATCTTCCTATGTTTTGAAGTCAATCTAAATGCATTAAAAGATAAACTTATTTGCATCCAATCTTATAATGAGAACTGTCTGAGCCAGAAAGACACACTAAAATGGTGTCATGGTTTCAGCATCATCGTGAATTTTGTTTGCTGCAATGGTCAAACTTAGCAGCAGCTGGGGCAATAGATAGGATATGATCACTTATGCTACGGAAATGTCTTTTGATTTCTCTGTTTTCAAAGCCTTGCCCTTAGAGCTGGTGAACTACAACTTCCTACATCACATCTTTCTCTATCCAAAGTACAGCCTTCCCAGCAGAGAGTGATAGGTGCGTGCTGCCTCTTACCCTCTACTTCCAGCTTCACCAGTTTGGAATAAGCTGTGCCCAGGCTGTTTTTTGCCACACATCGGTATTGTCCTGCATCTTCCTTTTGCACATTATGGATCCTTAAACTCCCAGATTCAAGAACTGCAATTCTGGAATTCTCCTGCCAAAAACAGGGACATGAATTTGAAAACAGCCTTAGTCACAGACATACTTGCCTTATTTCAACGATTTATCATTACCGTTAACACCTACATGTCAGCCCCTTCTCTACCTATGCATATGAACATATACTACTGAGACCATGAAAGATGGTCCAAGTTAACCATCTCAATAATCTCCTAAGATTGCATCTATTCTTTATTTTTCTCTTCATCACATTAGAACACAACGGTGATCATGATTGCTTGCATCTGTTTAAAAGCATTGCACTTTGGGGCTGAAGGTGTAGCTCAGAGGTAGAAAATGTGCTTAGCATACACACCAGCCCCCAGAATAAAACACAAAGCAAAGCAAAAGTTTAAAACACTGCTTTCAGTCACCATGATTTACAATGTACCCTTAAGACATCCTCAGGAGAGTGCGTATCTTTGAGAATTTCAAAATTATTCTTTGGAGTTCAAATGGGACATTTATTTTCTCTTTTTAAATTTATTGTTAACTTCCAAAGTCAGCCATTTTTAACTTTTATTGTAGAAAATGCACCAAGACTTATATCCAAAAGAAAGCCAGGTGGTGCGCATATTGTGATTAAAGTTCACAAAGCTCACCAAATTCATAGTTTGTTTCAGTTATTTGACATGTCTTGACAACTATATATTACTTCCCATGGACTGTGTTGGACCTGGTATGATAACAATAGTCTGTCATCTCATTCTCAGTGAGATAAAGCTGTGGACATGATCATAATGTATAATAACAAATTATTAGTAACCAAGGAGACGATACATAGTGTATAATAACAATTTATTAGTAACCAAGGAGAGGACACATAATGTATAATAATAATTTAGTAGTAAACAAGGAGACGACACACAAGAGCATACAAGTTAACCCATTGAATAGTTAATTTTTTGTAAATGTGTATGTGTGTATGAATGTATGTGTGGGCATGATTGTAGCATATCTACATGTCTGTGCAGGTGTACATGTGTGTGCATCCATGTGCACATATGTGGCAAGAAGAAGGCATCTGATGTCATGATCTTCTACTCTCTACTTTGTTCCTTTGAGACCTTCGCTGAGCTTGGAGTCAGGCTGGTGGCCAGCAAGCCCTGCGATCTTTCTGTCTCCTCCTCCCACAGCACTGGGGTTACAGGCTCACATGTATGTGGATGCATATGAGCTCAGGTCCTCATGCAAGCCAGCACTCTGACCCATGAAACCATCTCTCCAGCACAAATAATAGAGCTTTAATCTAACTTCTCTGTTACCAAGGCTCATTTGTCTCTGTCATTCCAAGTCTCCGTGCTCTAATCTTTCACCTATTTTCTCTCACTTTCTTCCTTCCAATCCTCATTTCTTTCCTCCCAGAAACTGTCAGTTCTAAGACTTGGGTGTTAGATCAGCTTTGTTATCCCTAAGGTCTCAAGCAATCAGTGATGATGATGACGATGACGACGACGACGACGATGATGATGATGATGATGATGATGATGATGATGATGATAAGTGATTCAACTGATCTAGAAAAGCAAGCCTTTCTTAGTTTGGGCTCTGCACCAGTTTCATCTCTAGTGTTGCTGATTTCTATCTCTTCTGTTTCCAAGTCAGTCCTCACTAGAATGCTGTAGAGTGAGTGTGCACCGTTAGGAATAGAAGAAGATAAGCCTGCCTACTGCATATACAGAAAGCATATACTAGAAGCTTGTGACTATGTAGATAGTTAGTAGTTAGTTAGTTAGTTAGTTAGTTAGTTAGTTAGTTAGAAGTTCAGGATAATTATATTTAAAACATGACTTATGCAGGTTGCAAAGGGAGCTCAGCCATTAAGAGTGCCTGCTACTCTTGCAGAGGACTGGAGGTGATTCCTAGCACCAACATTGGGTGGCTCACACTGTCTGCAACTCCATTCCAAGGGATTTGATGCTCTCTTCTGGCCTCCCTGACACTCACGTCCATGTATACACACACACACACACACACACACACACACACCCTAAATCTTTTTAAATGATGTTTTATACAGAGATTTTAACACCACCATCACTTACCCTGAGAGCATTGTCCCCCTTGATCCAGGACACGGATGGCTTGGGGTTACCCATCGTAGTGCACGGTAGAACTGCCTTCAATCCCTCTATTATTTTTACATTGATGGGAGGACGAGTTATTTTAGGTTCTGTGGGGAAAACGAAAGTCAAATATGAAAAAGGCAATGTGTCTATATTGAAATTGGAATTTTAACTTTCTGGTTAATTCTTGATATTTATTTCAAGGATTTTCTTAGGAATCTTAAATGCTCAAGTTTGCCAAAGGCTAAAACAGGTCATTGGTATGTGTCTAATGGAAATCAATCTTAAAAGGTGGTTAGATCTGATTTGTTAAAACCTCTATTTTCTTTTGCAAGACTCACATTTATGAAGCATACTAGATATCTGAAATTTCTTGATACTCCTTATTTTAAATGACACTTAATAAAACATCAATCATCATAAACTGTCCCCATAACTCAACATTATACCAATAAATGTGGTCCATAACTCAACATTATATTATACCAATAGATGTGATACATTTGAAAATTGCTGATAAGTTAATCTTATATCATTTTGAGTTATAATCTACTTTCCCTTTGGCTTTCATCTTTTTATTTACTTGCTTATATTGTATTTTCTGAGACAGGGTCTCATTACATAGCTCTGGATGACCCAGAACTCACTTTATCAAAGAGACTGGCCTTGAATTTGAGCTGATCCTTCTACCTCTGGCTCCCAAGTGTTGAGACTAAAGTTCGTTGTTTTCAGGTCTAGTTTCCACCTTACTTCGACTATTAGATGTGATGCCTCCTCTAGAGCACATGTAAGCTGCTTTTACATTAGTAACTAGAAAAAAATCTGATACCATTTAGAGAATCAAAATTCTATGAAGGGAAGTTTCCTCTTCTGCCAATACTCAGATTTACTTTTCTGAAGAAATGGGTGGTGTTGGCTCTTTTGTTGTTCTCTACTCTGAAGCTTTGAGAGGAAGTTATTAAATCTAGCATGTACAACAAGGTTCAAAATGCCTCAAAGCATTCAGAAAGTAATCAAACTGCCGTATACCTCTAGTGATCATATTCTGTAGATACAGAACGAAGAGATGTCTTCGTAGGGCATAGTTCTGAAACGTGTGTGGTTTAGGCCACTTTGAGAGACAAGTAAGGGATACAGACACTCTTTTTCCTTACATGTGATTATATGGGAGGGATGTAGAGCCTTTTGTGACAATTATAAGTCATATTTACAAAGATTAAATGCCTTTCTTAAGCCGGGCATTTATTTCCCCCTTACAGTTAATATGATTTTTCATTGTGGCTAATGTACAAGACAGGGTTAAATTATTGTATAGGAAAGTATAAACCTTGGCTACTCTGCTGTGTGCTAGAATTTACAGTTCTCTTTTATATTTACTGTAGGAAACACCTAGATTTTAGGTACTTACAAGGTACCTAACTGTGAGTTGTATTGTTATATACCTGTTAGCAAAACCTTGTCATAGAAGTTGATATTCCTATTACTGTCAAAGAAGTGTTCTAGTTTCTTTCATTGGCTTCTGTGAAAAAGATCCTCACAGTGAATCTGAGCCACAGATAATATTTTATGTGGGAGACTTAAGAAGCTATCTGCTCTATCGAGGAATTAACTCCTGGTTTCTAATGATCTGTACACTGAAGGTAAGGAGAATCTTTGAGAAATTGAGTTAAAAGTAAGCTTCCATTTTAGCTGAGTAAGCTAAGATGGTCAGAATACTTATGCGGAGGTCTGGAGCCTCCTGTCAAAGGAATACGTCAGGAATGGCTAGCTTGTTGAAGCAAAGTACTGTTGGTATTCTGCTGTGCCATCACAAGGCCATGGTTGAACCTAAGGAGGTTTCAAGAGGTTCTAGGGGAAGGATGTGGCTGGAACCACTGTGGAGATTATGGATCTTCCGAAATTTAGCCATTGGAATGACCACACTAATGTACACCCACACAAAGAGGTAAACATTCTTAAGGTGAGGATGGTGACAGGGAAAGAAGAGAGAAATGAGAGGGTTTGATCTAGAACCAAGCTAAAAAACATTTGTGTTTGAAAGAAAACAACAATATTCCAAAGAAAAGTGGAACAGTGGATTACTGAAATGGGTTCCCTTCTTATAAGATGGCCTTGGTCTTCACAGCCGCAAGCCTTCATTGCCCATCACGTGTCATAAAAAGCCTGCTCTGGACACATGCCACCTACTTCCTCCTGGTGAGTATGAAATCTGCCTCTGCCATCACAACGCTGCCCCATCAGCTTCTACATGACAGTTTAACTTAATCCTCAAGTACTACAAGAGTACACATCTGAGGGGAAAGCAAAAAAGACATAAACTGAGATGAGACCACAACCTACCGTAGATGAAACAATAAAGTAAGAAAGTGTTTTTCTAAAAAAGTCAATGGTGATTCCCTTAGCAAATCATGGAACGCTCTATCATCTAAGAAGTAGATCTCACTATGAAAAAGAGCCATCAGAGACAAAGTGATCCTTGAGAACCAAAAACATCCCACACCTGGCAGTGGGTAAGAGACACCTTGATGGTGGTGGTGTTCTTAAATCAGTCAGGGGCAGAGCAGACAGCAAACCTTCCTTCACCCTAGCTTCATCTGACCAAAGATGTCTTATGCCTCGTGAAGATGTGTAGACAGGGGACACGCTGTGGGACACACTGTGACACTCAGCTTCTGCTATGAGATGTTTTCTGTGTTTTGTTTGTTTTGTTGTTGTTGCTGCTGCTGCTTGTTTGTTTGTTTGTCTGATTTTTATTTTACGTGGAGGCCATAAGAGCAAAGATCTGGGAAGAGGGGACTGGGAGATGAGCGGGTCTGGGGTACAAGATGTGAAACTAACAAAGAATCAATAAAAGGTTTTTAAAAGAATTAGAAACATCCCTTTTTCGGATCAAAATACTGAATATGACAGAATACCTCTACTGAAATCCAAAATTATGATATTAAAGGAAAAGCTAAAGAAATATCTTAGCAAGGGGAACATAAAAGAGATGTAGAAAATATGGGAAAACCATGAGTTCCAGAAAATGAGATCTGATATTTGTTGAACTTGAAAATAAAATAACAGAAAAAAGAAAAGAGGATTAACAGGGGAATTTTTATTTTAAAAACCCCTTTGGTATCTAGATACAAAAGAGACTAAAACAGAACAAGAATGTGAAAATAAACACATATTCTGGTGGATTTGTAAAAATAAAATGTGAACTCTACAAATAACAGAAAATGCTAGAATTTTAAAGTGGGTAAATCTGAGACTTACTTATAAAGAAATAAAAAGAATTCTCATCTATAACCTAAGTGTGTTGTGGTATATCAAATAAGAATTTTCTCCTGAGACCTGAAGGGAAGAGCTAAGGCTTTGGACATATCTAGCAAAATTTCTACCCAACAGGAAGGCAAAATGAAGAGTTTCAGCCCTTCAAAAGACTCAGAAAATACCTTATGTATACTCTGAAGGAAAAAAAATGTACATATTGATTTTTTTCCAACAAGACAATGGTAAAAGGTCTAAAATCAAAGAGGCTTCAGGAAACCCCAATTCCTTCAGATGACAATATATTAGCTTCTTATTAGTAATGAGAAAACTCAGTTTGCGTGGTTGCAAGGCTGATAGCAGGAGCCTACAGTACAAGGTGCCAGGAGACCAGGAGATGATGATGCTATTCTTACCTGAAAAGGGACAGCAAGTTTCTGCCTAGGTCACAGAGGCAAGTTTGACTGTGGGAAAGTTCCCACATCCATGAAGCTGGACAAAATTCTCCACAACCAGAAAGTGACATATTAGCTAGCACTTGTGAGTCTGTAACTGGCTCACTGGCAGTGTGTGGCAAGATCTGCTATCAACCCTTGATTTGGAGACTGATAGTAAGTTCAGATAAATAACACGGGAGTTTTGCAGGGTGAGGGCTTGTGAGTGACTACATCTCCTGGCTATTAAACCCTTCAGGATGATGGCAAAGATCCTGAGAATGCAACCAGACTGTCCGATGAGTACAAGAGGGTCTAGGAGCAAGTGCTTGGTGAGATTAGGAAGGAGGATGATCAGAATGTCATAAACCTACATGAGAGTTTGCATAGGAATACAGGAATAATGGCTTAAAAGTGGCATCAAGGGATAGCAGACTTGTTCCCAGTTACAGCTAAGCCTGTGTAACAAGGTGGGGGAAACGTACATCCTCCATTTAAGCAGGATGTCATTCAGGAAAACAACTTCAAATAAAGTAACTTAAAGTATCTACAAAAGATGAGCGATCTAAATGGAATGTTTGCAATGGAACTATGCGTTTTGAATGCACAGTAAGAACTGGACAGAAGGCTCAGCAGTTAAGAGCACTTTCTGCCTCTCCAGAGGACCAGTGTTTGGTTCCCAGCAGCCATATCAGGTGACACATAATAATTTGTAACTCTAGCTGCAAGGGATAGGATGCCCTCTTCTTGTCTCCGTAGATACTCAAACACACACAGCACACTTATGCATATAAATAAGCAAAATAAAAATGAATCTTTAAAAATTGCACAGTGATTTCAGAAGGAATTTCCCAAAGGAAAAAAAAAATGGGAGGAGGAGAGAGCTAAGGCTTGCCCTAGAGTGGCCATGCTGGCAGGAAGAAGGGACTTGGGACAGGTTGGCTCTGGAGGTGGTATTCTGTGCTTGAGCTTGTGCTGAATGTCAGGTTGTCAAAGCTCTCTATTAATGGCTGTTCCAGGTTGTGTGGAGACAACTTTAAAACCATAGACCATGCTCCTCCTCCCTACTCACTCATCTTCACTTGCAGGGCACCACAGCTCTCCACAGCTCCTCCCACTCCATTGTTGGCTATGCAGCAGTAGATGCCATCGTCACTGTCTTCCACGCTCAGGATGGTGAGGAGCTGACCATTCTCCCGGATGCTGTATCGGGTGTCAAACAGCCTGCAGGTCATGGAGCAAAGTGGAGGGGGGTGTCAGTGCATCCTTTGTGATTTACACACACATACACACACACACACACACACACATATGTACACATATACATAAACACATGCACATACATATCCATGTATGCAAACACACACACAAATGTACAACATGCACATACATATACATGCATGCAAACACACACAAACGTACACATATACACACACATATACAAACACATACACTCATACACACATATACACAAACACACACACATATACAAAAACACATACTCATACACACATATACCCACTCATACACACACATACATATATACACATGCAAACAAACACATACATACACACAAACACACATATATACACATATATACACAAACACACACATATTCACATACAAACACACATATGCATACATACACATCTTTGATTAATGGATTAAATGAATGACCAGTCCATGAGGAAGCAGAAAAAAATGTTAGAAGAAATGTCTGTTTTGAAAAGTTGAGTAGCCTTGCTTAGTATAGTAAAATTAAGCTACGTTCTATTCTGATCTCTTTGAGCTCCATAATCAAAGCACCACTAAGTTGTACAAAATTCTTCCACGAGATGACGGTTGCTGCTAAAAACAACTGTAACATTTACACAGGAAAGTGTGTGCTTGTGCTTGTGTGTGGTTGCGTGCCACTCTGAACTTACAAAGTATACATGGCTGTTTGACCAGAAAGCCATACTGATGTGCCTGCCTCTGCCTCCCGAGAGTGGGAGTACAAGCACTCACTACCAAGTTCAACTTTCCTTGCATGTGTGTATTCTGGGGATTGCACTCAGGTCTCATGCTTGTAAGGAAAGACCATTACCGACTAAAGAGTGCCCTCCAGCCCAGGGAAGTCATATTCATTTAATTATTTATTTAGTAATTTATTTAATAATCATGAATATTATCACATGTTTTAACAAGTGTAAACACAAGCAATGAGTTTATAATTTATAACTAAATAAAAATTTTACATAATCTTATTTTTATTTTGTTGACGCCATTAATGACTGAATAGATATCTTAAACAGAACTGCTCCAATTACCTTTGTGTTCATAAGTTGTAGTGATTCTTTGTGCTCTACAAACATGTTAGTTGTATAAAAATAGAAGGTTTCAATATGCCATTTCCATACATAAATATAATAAGCTTCGATTATACTTATCTCTTATTACTCTTTCTGCCCCAATGTTGAAGAGCATGATAAAAAAAAAATAAATCAATGCTTTGATATCTTGAGACTGTCAGCTGAAACATGCATGTTAATGATCACGACTAGAGTCTTAGAAAGAGCTAAGAGACATAGTGGGGAGACGCTGAATCATCCAAGAGAATGCCTAAATTATCGTTAACTGACAGTTGACTTGAAGGGACTATTGATGTAAATATGAGTGATATAGCCTCTACTTGTAGAGGCTAAGACGCTGCCTGGAAAAAAAAAAAAGACAGAAAGGTGGTCCTTGCCCAACACAGTAGCAGAGAGTTCAGCTAAATGATGCCTCGTATTTATTTGGAATGAAGATCTTATGAACAATGAACTCACAATTAGCTAGGAAAATTCCAGACGCAGTGCTAAAGCTACATCTGGTGGTCTTTGGGAGTTTGTTGTAAGATTGGGAGTTTATTGTAAAATTCGAGAAAGATAGCTTAACATACTTTTGGAACTTGAGAGCCAGCTCAGTGCTTAAGTGAACTGGCTGGTCCTGCAGAGGATCTGGTATTGGGTTTTGTTCCCTGAACCCATAACCATCTGTGAGTCCAAATCCAAGGGATTCAGCTCTCTCTTCTGGACTCCTTAGACATCATGTAAGCATGAAGTATACACACATACATTTAGACAAGGTACTCATCCATACAAAATAAAACTAAAGTAAGCCTTTCAAAGGCTGTTCCTAAAAGAAGAAAAGGTACTGCCAAGTAAAAACAGAAATTCAGGCTTTATGAGTTGGAAAGAAAAGTCTCAATCTATCCAAATTGCAAATGATACTAAAGATGTTTCCCAGTCTTTCGATTGTTTGTGAGCTGTCCTGGAGCTTCTGAGAGAGCTTGCCTGGCAGAGATCCAGTGCACAATGATTCTCCACAGCATTTCTGAGTGTGTGTCACAGCAGGAAACACATTCCAGTCAGAGGCAGCCAAAACCTGTGTGTCCTGTCTCCGCTCCAAGTTCCTGGGTCCCAGTCTAATGGACACCAGTTTAAGTACTTGTGTAGATGAAATGTTCACATATCCCCCAGAATATATGACAAGCCTGGTGTCAGATATGATAGGATTTGACATGTGGCCTTTGGAAGGTGATTAGGTCATGAAACTGGAACATGATTAGGTCATGAAAGTGGACCAATGTCCCTATAAAAGAGAGCTAAGAGAGCACCTTCATGTCATTCCGTCATGTGAAGAGACTGGGGGAAAATAAACATCTGTGAACAAAAAATATAAGCCTCATCCCTGACCACATGCTTCTGGCTCCTTGAACTTGAGACTCCTCAGCCCCAATGGGGTGGGAAGCAATTTCCTTTGTCTATAAACTACCTAGTCTTAGCAATTCTAGCATAGTGGCCCATGTGCACTAAGAGCATTCGGCCTCAGTGCAAACTACGTTGCCTGCTAAAGAACCTCCAGCTCACTTTGCTTTAGATTCTTTAAGGAGTAGTTTTGGTGAGATAACTATTGTAATGAAGGAAGAAAAGCAGAACCTTTATCTGCCAGATGGGAATTTCATTTGTTTGCAAATCTGTCTCCGTTTAAAAGAAAAAGAAAAGACAATGACCTAGAAGTCAGACTCCTAGACACAGTTTGGGGACCTAAAGGGTAGGACAGGCTGGTCCCTCAGTTCCTCTATGTATCCTGGATCCTGTGCCTGCAAACTTAGAATAGCATGGTGCTTCCTAATCTCAGAGAAGCTTTAAGATTACCATCTGTTTTTCCCCATGTCAGGTAAATCAGTGTTTTCCTCCGAACTTCAGAACTCCCATTTACAAAATGAATATATGTTCACTTTATGTATCCTAGAAGGTGACCTGTAGTTCCGCCAACAGTATAGGTGCATTTCTGTGGATAGGAAAGCACAAGGCAGAGCAGGATGAGAGAGAATACTTACTTGATGAGAATTTTATTTCTGGTCCAAGAAATCTCGGGCTGAGGGTAGGATTCCACGGCACACATGAAAGTTGCCACTTCTTCAACTAAGGCATCTACAGTTTCAAGGGGCGTTGTGATGACAGGAGCTAAACAGAGCAGAAATAACGGAGAACTTTCAAGAGTGCTATTTATCATTGACCTTTATCAGTCAGAAGCTAAGATGTACCTGAACAAGTGCTACTGTTCCAAGACCCACTGGGCGTGGGAGGACCTGTCTGTACTATCAGTGTTCCAGAGGAGGCAGGAGATTGTAGCTGGCTAGACAAGCTGAAACAGCAAATAAAATATAGTGGAAAGCAAACAAAGGAGACCTCTACACATGTGTGTGTGTGTGCAGATGTGCAAATATGCAAATATGCACCAAGTCACACAGAAACACATAAGCAAAGTTTTACAAAGAAATTAAAATGTAAATTAAAACTATACTCACTGGCATGGCTGTAAAGATAAGGAAAAATAACAAATGTTGGTGAGGATGTTGATAGATTAGAACCCTATGCATTGTGGGTAAGAATTAAAATGGTGGTCTCTGTGGAAAAGAGTATGGAGGTTCCTCAGAAAGACACAGGAAGAGAATTACGATCAACAGTTCCACTTCCAGGCATGTATTTAAGAGAACTGAAAGCAGAGATGCAAATAACTCTAAGATTTGCATGTCTCCATTTGTAGCAGCACTATTCGTGTTAGCCAAAGGATGGAAGCAATCTAGACGTCCACCAACAGATGGAAAAGCAAAATTAGTATACACATACAATGGAATATTATTTGGCAATGAAAATAGGGGAAATGTTACATTCTTTGACATGAAGGAAACATGGAAAGAAAAAAGACTAAGTATAAGGAAATAAACACAAAAGATCATGTTAATTAGATTCTATGTATAAAACGTCTATAATTCAAATACCTACAGAGCAAAAAAAAAAAATGTATCAATGGTTGTGTAAGACTTGGTGGGAAGAAAGATGTCTTATCCTATGGAGCTGGATTACAGGTGTCTGTGAGTTACCCAACGTGGGTTTTTTAAACTGACCCCAAAACCTGTAGAACAGCAGGAAGTGCTGTATAGTGCTGA
This sequence comes from Arvicanthis niloticus, assembly GCF_011762505.2. Classification (NCBI taxonomy): domain Eukaryota; kingdom Metazoa; phylum Chordata; class Mammalia; order Rodentia; family Muridae; genus Arvicanthis; species Arvicanthis niloticus. The sequence goes on from NC_047662.1 coordinate 86,807,745, forward strand.
GCTGTGTCTCTAGATCTAAAAAATAATCGTTATTGATACTTTATAATCAATTACAAATGAGTGATCGCATACATAGAAGGGTACATCTGAATCCCACCCAGCTGTGCTAATTAAACAGTGTAAGGTAAGGGCGTGAATGGTTCTGCCTTCTTGCTATGGTCTCCTGGACTTGGGCTGCATTGCCAAGAATGAATTGTTCTTTTTCACTTTTCCAGGAATTTTGTGAGTAATTGTTAAGTAGTAAATTGCATAAATTTATAGTTAAGTTATATTACTGTTTAATACTAGTCCTGTTTAAAAATCAATCACATCTAAGCTGGAGAGATGCCCTAGATTTAGTCCCCTAGGATCTAAGTGAAACAGCGAGATGCAAGAGCACATGCGTGTAATCCCAGCATTAGCGAGGCCGAAACAGGAGAATCCCTGAGGCATACTGGCCAGCCAGTGAGGCTGGATTAATAATGAGCTGCTGATTCAGCATGACTCAAAAAAAAGTAAAGGGCAAGTGAGAGAGGCACATGGACAGCCCCCTGACATACACCACACACACACACACACACACACACACACACACACACACATCTATCACTTGCTTTTTAACTATACTGTATCTATGTTCTGGGGTCACTTTGGTGGTAAGGAGGATCCACAACAGGTCAGGATGCTGTGCTGTGCAAGCTCTTTCTTGACTCCACTTCCAGGATTTGTCGGTCATTTGAAATTAGATGTGGTTTGCAGTCTTTTTACAGCAGAAGGAGACCAATCAGCAGAGTTTTTGTTTTTCTCAGAAAGGTGCATGGTAAATACATTTCAGTGCACTATCTGGTGAACAGGACAAGATGTGATTATTACAAATAATGCTTTGAAGGTTATCAATAATAAAAAGTTCCCAGGCTTTCATGCAAGGTGAACATGCCAGGTGGCAGAGCAACATAGAAAAAGTATGGCGAGTCAACAGTCTTGGAAGCAGAAGTAGCTTTTGCAGCTTCATTTGACTATTTTGCCTCTTCAAACTAAATGCTAACTACCACTAATAAATAATAAATAACTAATAAAGTGAAAGCTTTATTTTTGTTTTAAAAATAAGCTTTATTCATCAGTTTCTTTTACTCGACAAAGAGATTGAAATGCAGACGTAACAGTGATACACACACTCCTCTGAGGACAGTTAGGATCAAAGACATAGGACAGACTCAGTAAAATCTTGAAAATCTTAGAGAAGAACATGAAGTGTCCCTTAGAGCAGTGTTGTGGTAATACCTTCTCACAGTGCTCAGTGATGTGAGTTTTCAGTGATGGCTGACTGGTTTTAGTAATATCGGCACCTAAAATTGTTCAAGAATTGTCTATGTAGTCCATCTCATACTTCATCTTTATTTTATTATTTATCAAAACAAGAGTTAAATACAATTAAGTATTTGCAAATGACACAAGGGCTAATGATAGCTAAAAAAACCTTTTGAATCTATGTAGGAAGCAACGGAGATGGTTTTCAGGGTTAAGGCTGACTTTGAGGATCTGTCTTAGGGCTGGAAAGATGGCTCAGTGGGTAAAGCCCTTGGTGAGCAACTGTGAGGACATGAGTTCAGATCTCCAAAACAAACATGAAGCTGAGCATTATAAGTGTGTCTGTATTCTCATGGGAAAGCAGGAAGTGAAGACAGGAGAGTCCCTGGAAGCTTGTAGGCCAGCTGACCTGCATTACACAGTGTCACAAAAAAGAGATTTCCACATACATATCTTGGCTTGCACATATCTGCACTTACACATGAAAACACACACACACAGAATCAGAGAGAGAGAGAGAGAAAAAAAAACACACATACAAAGAATGAGAGAGAGAGAGAGAGAGAGAGAGAGAGAGAGAGAGAGAGAGAGAGATCTGAGCTCTGACATAGACTGTGGGGAGCCAACAGAAGGCGGCTATCATCCTTGCAGCCATCTTGAGCCATATACCCTGACAAGAGACTTGATTACAACAGCCTACAACAGCTGAGCACACTTTGATAACATCTTGTTTTAGATACCCAGTATCTTCCCTTGGGTCTGTGAGACTTAAAGGTGTGATTTAGAGACTTAAGGGTATGACTTAAGGTGTGATCTAGAGATAAGACCTAAGGGCGTGACTTAAGGGCATGACTTAGAGGCATGGCTTAGAAGTGAGACATATAAAAGGTGAGAGGCAGACAGAAGAAATTATTATTAAGTATTAGGCACTTGCCAGGAGGTGGTGGCACATGCCTTTAATCCCAGCACTTGGGAGGCACAGGCAGGCAGATTTCTGAGTTCGAGGCCAGCCTGGTCTACAGAGTGAGTTCCAGGACAGCCAGAGCTACAAAGAGAAACCTTGTCTTGATTAAAAAAAAAAAGTATTAGGCACTTGGAGTAGGCACTTGAGACTGTGACAGGCAACTAGGGATTAGACACTTGTACTCGAGACAGAAACTTGGAAAGAGAATTTGTAATTAAGTATTAAGGACCTGATTAGGATTAGGACCTGAGACTTGGTACTAGGAACTAGGGACTTGGAACTAGGGACTTGGAGAGAAGAAGAGAGACTGAAGAATAAACGGGATTGAATCATACTCTGTCTGGTCTCCATTCTTCGTGTTCATCCTCACTCTCTCTCTTGTTGAACCCCGACCTGTGGACCGGAGCAGCTCGGGGCAGTGCAGGCTCTAACACTTAGCCCCCAAGGCTTTGGCAGTGCAGGTTTCAACACTGACAGAGCAGTCCACAACATTTTGGCCCCCAAGTGTAGGGCAGCTCTGGCCGTAACAATAGACTATCTTACAGTCATGGTTATACACAGAAAATGGGAGGCTTAAATATTAATTTTTAATAAATATATTAATTTCTAGGAGCAGAATATAATTTTTCAGGTTCACTAAACCCATCTTCCAAAGTTATCTAAATTCCCTTCGAAATGTTCACTGACACAGTTGACTGGCTGTACTGAAGGGTACAGTTGATTGACAGATCTCTTCCTGTTTACTTACCTCTAGCACCCAGCTTTCATCCTAGCCAAAGCCTGTCTAAACTGGAGCTCTGTCTCTTCTCCTGATCCAAGAACCACATGAACAACAAGCACATGAGGACACACACAGCACTTTTTGGATCCACAGAAAACGTAGCTTGAATTCTAATTGTTGATGAGTAGGGTAGGACGCTACCTTCCTTTGTCCTTTATGGACCTAGAACATGGCACTGCAGACACACTGACTTCTGGTTGAACCCTTACTGATAGACATGACCAAACGCAAAGGAGCCAGGTGCATTGGGCTTTTAAAAAAAATTAATGCCAAGACCTTAAAATTCATGTTTTTCTAATTATTCTCAATATAGCATTGGTTCTTCTTTCAATCTAAAAAAAACACTTTGGTATTAAAAAATTTTTAGATTCACCAAAGAGAGTAACAGGTATCAGTCCTCATCTGACACATCCTAATAGCTGTTTCATTTAATTGCGGTGAAAGCTTTTGTCATGATGTCTTTGTAATTTGTAAGATTTACCTATAATGACACTTGACCATTTTAAAGCTGTATCACTAAGTGCTCGAAACTGAATACACTCTGGTTCTCCCCACCAGGGAGAGACTTTCACAGGAGTTGTATGTAGCTCTTGAGAATCTCTGAGTCTGCATCCAGTGGAGATCTTAAGCCACAGTCCTGTAAGGACCCGGGTAAAAGCATGCTACCTATGACCCTCACAGCAACCATGGGTAATTCTTAGTGTGACCCTGGATACTGGCATTGCTTTACTCCACAAAGAATCGAAGGCAGATACTAAGTACTTTCTTTAAAGATAGGTAGCAAGGTGCTGGGGTCAGGAAAGGGGAAACTAACAGTAACACCACCGGTTCAAGCCTTCAGTATCTTTGTTTTATATTCTTCAATGTCTGACCTCTAGCATGAGGCAGTTTCATGTAAGCGTAGATTCTGTATCATTGGGTTCTTCAGCTATATGGCCCTGAAAAGCACCAGTCTTGAGTTAATCTGAACGGCTTCTCTCATTACTCCCATGTTCACATAGTGTCTGCTCGACACAGGAAAATGATTGTTCAGGTTGGAGTCACTTTTAAACCACTGTCCACAGCCCTAGCTTGATGCTCTACTGAGCCCGTGTCATCCTCTCATGGACCTGAAAGGACCACGGCTGATATCTCCCTCACCTCTGCTCAGTGACCTCGAGTCCCACTTCATCTTTTGAGACATTATGAAATGTTCACTCTTTGCTTCCGCACATAAAGGCAATGATGGATGGCAACCATGCTTTCCTACACATGCAATGAGTAACTCTGACCACGTGTGACGGTGTGAAACACTCACCCAGGACTTGCTGTCCTGGATGGAGCTCACAACAGCTGTGTCAGCTCTGACTGACTCATGAGTGGAATCTGTGACTCCTATCTCTGTGTCCGTGTGATTTGAAAGACAAGGCTTCTCCACTTATCTAAAGAGAAGTTAGTTAGACATTAAACACTCTAGGTTTGGTAGTAAATGGGGTCATTTTGAAGATGGGGTTTTGTGAGGAAATCCTGTGCATATTAAAGAAATCCAGTTCTGCCATGTGAATCTTCTGCTAATACAGAATTTTTAACACTCCACCATCTCTTTAACACACCCTGATAAATCAGCAAGTGCCCTTAAAATATGCGACTGTGGAAATTCATTACAACTTTGGCCACTTTCATACATGATGAATTCCAAAACTCTCCTACTTGAGGTGAGGAAGTTAAATCCATTTAAAAAAAAAAATCTCACTAGTTGAAATTATTTAGAAGGGCAATCACCTTTTGGTTTCAGAATGTTAGGCATTTAGATTAATTTAAAGCTAAAATAATAAACTATTGATCTCTGTGTGCAGAGAGAGAGATGGATCCTTTTAATATTCTTCCAAGACTTAAACAGCCTTGTTTTAAGACCCTCCATTCTGAACCCGTCCACGGTACTGAACACTATACTGTGTATTGTGTGCAGGTCCTTGGATTTCGGTCTCCATACTGGACTTGAACAAGTAAACTCTCTAACAAACTCTTCAACTAGCGACTGCTGTGAGCAAGTTCGGCAAAGCCATCACAGTTTTCAATATCAAGAGAACAACACATTCAAATGGCTCTTTTCTATCAAAATACGCCATATAGTACAACCTTTAAAATCTTTAGGATTTCATTTTTCATAATGTTATTTACTTTCCGAATTCATCTTGTGTATTGAATAAATGTCTAAGCACCTAGGGGTAGTGCTTGGGGACAAGGCTGTTATGAACCCAATGCTAATTTCAATTTTTACAATAAACAGAATAGGCTAAGAGAAATATTGTTTTGATTTTTAAAATTTGCAGCAAATACATTGTTAAAAAAAAAAAAAGCAAAATTTAATTGGTATTGTTACCCTGTGCCATGATAGTCTGAAGTTTGTAAAAACAGAGTTGATCATATGCATTTGAATGAGGGCTTAGGACTGTTGAGAACTAAATAAAAATTCACTTATCTCCAGAATCTAAATAAGCCTACAAAGGCAGAGGTGTTCTGTGGGGCTTTGTTATTAGTGTTTTGTGTACCCCCAGCTGATTTAAGACTTCAAAACGACAGTGCTGCTCTTAACAAGCTGAGATTTAATGTGCATCCTCCCCCCTGGTCAGTTATTGCCTGGTATAGATTAAAATAAATAAGAGCGATTGGAATCCATAGGTCCAAGCAGCCAGGTATTGCTCCACCGGACATCCGTGTTTTGGTCAGGAAGTATTAAAATAACCCGAAGCCAATGTTAAGTATTTCTGGCTATTATTAGTTACCTTAAAAGGTCCAGAGTCTTTTTAATCTAAAGATATCTAAAAGTATCATTGTGGTGTAAATTATTTAGAACATTAGAAGATACCAACCCTTTTGCCCTGGGAGAATTAAGTAAATAAATAAGAAAATAAACTCGTAGGATCAGATTGTTTGGAAAGAATGCTGTCTGTTACTTGAGATCCATGACCTCATGGTTCCAGACCTGTAGGTGAACTATAAAACTTAAAGATGCGTTTCCCATGTACATACAAATGCCATTCATTAATTATTCAAGATAAAAAATTTTTCAGTACTTTGGCAACTCAGCGGAAATAATTTGTCTGACTAAAACCCAGAACTCTGCACAACTCTGTTGTAAGATACTCCTCACAGCACGGCCTTTGGTCTACTTCTTCGTGCCTTGCTTTGAAGCTCCCTTCTCTTTGCAAATCACGTATTTTCCACTCTTCCTGATTCTAGCTTTCACAATTCTCGGCCAGTAACCACAGCTCTGTGGACTGTCTTGCTGCTGCAACAGGTGTTTGTCACTTTCTTAAGTTGCTTTCCCCCTTAGGTGGTGTTATTTCCGGTACATTCCAAAGGCACAGGGAAAAAAAAAAAAAAAAAAAAAAAAAAAAAAAAAAAAACCTGTAGTGCAATCGCTTGCCAAACCCAAATCACGACCCCAGTAGCAAAGTTACAGACAATCTGTTGTCTCTGGGCTTTTATCTGCACTCATCTTCTGTGTGTCTTCTCTGGGTCTGATTTCTAGCTACTAAAATGTTCACCAAAAGTTTGGTAAAAAACCAAAACTGAAAGTAGAAACAACTTTTTCTCAGAAGCAAACCACTCTGGATTTCTGGAAGTGGGGTGGATTATATTCTTGGCAAACCCAGTGTGGAATAGTTTGGATCATCCATTTAGACCACCCCCGTGTTTGACATACACAGAAAAAGAGCCGACCTCGTTAACTCATGGTCTACCTGGTAATGTCTCCGGAGAAGGGAGGTCTCTGGACACATCATGTCATTTTTAACTGTCGGGCTTAGAAGGGAACAATCATCAGAGAAGAAGCTATCAGTCTATAGAGACTTTTCTCTCTTTCTCCATACATTCTGTCCCTACATCACACCAGTAAGAATCAGTCATCATGAAGCTCACACACACTTGAGGGCAAGATTGTACAGACCAACCTCTTGGAAGTTTCTCTGTCCCGCTGAAGGCGACCAGGGTGAGCATCTGTAACAGTGGAATGTTGACAAGCTCTCTCATGATTGATCCAGGCTCAGGAAGAAAGGTTGCTTCTGGACAAGGTGAGGAAAATGCTCCCCGGTTTACATTTTAACGCATGGTTTGTTACAATAGAGTTGTCTGCTAATGACTGTTTGTGTCTGCAGCGCCACCAGCTCTAAGTATAATCAGGAATCCTCAGACCTGACTGTAATGATGGACGTGGCCAGCTGGGGAGTACTCCCTCAGGCCAGTAATGCAAGTGGAGGGCTGGAGGAACAAGGGAAAGAAAATCCTTTCAGAATCCCTTTTAAGACGGTGGCAGAAGGACAATACCAGATGCCTTTTGCGGCCATCACTGCTTTCCCTGATCTACAGCAGTCCTTTGGTCCCCCACCTCTCCTGCACTCAAATGAGGAATCTGGATCAAACTAATTTTGACTTTCTTCATTGCTCACCTGACCCCCAGCTGACAGCCAGCCTAGCCCAGCTGCTCCAGATTTTACTCACCACACATTCTTTGAATTCTTCCCGGTTTTCCCTTGCACTGGTAAGGTGTGACTAACCTGTTTCTTAGACAATCATTAGAGTCTTACACTTTTATCCCTGAGATATATGAGCATGAGATAGCCCTTCTGGTCCCCAGGGCTGCAGTGATTTCTTGTCACATAAAAATGCATGCAATTCTCTCTGCTGTGAGGCAAGGGAGCTTGCTGGCATCTCGTTCTTTCTCTAGCTCCATCTTTTATGATCCATGTTTCTTATTAGTCTGTATCATATCTGATGGCCTGCTGACAGTGACTTGTTTCCAAGAAGCCCTTACTGACTAGAGTGCTGATATCTTCTCATATTTGTGTTCGACTGCATGAAACCATACCTACCACCTACCCCCCAAACATAAAGGCTGGATGTACCAGTTCTTCCAGTAGAATGCAATTTTAAGATGGTGCTGAAGTAATGTTCATGAAAGCATACTACATTCATGACTTTTTTGTTGTTATGAATTTGTTCATTGTTATGATGGAAACTCTTCAGTTCCTGTCTCAAATTATAGCAATTACTGTAACAGGTGTTGACAAGAAGATAGAGGAAAAACCACTTATACATTTTTGGTAGGATCTAAATCAGAGCCATACTGAAAAATTGATATTGAGCTAATGTGTGTGTGTGTGTGTGTGTGTGTGTGTGTGTGCGTGCGAGACAGAGAGAGAGAGAGAGAGACAGAGAGAGAGAGAGAGAGAGAGAGAGAGAGAGAGAGAGAGAGAGAATAGCATCATTTGCAGTAGAGAAACCCCCTTTTCTTGGGAGGATACATTCTAACACCCTACTCCAAGGTTGAGTCACAACTGTCACACTGCATTCACACTTGGGAAGCAGAGACAACTAAAGGTTGTATTCAACTTGCTCTCTTCTTTCTCTCTTTTATTTATGCAGGGCCACACCCCATGAATGATGGTGCCCACATTTGGGGTGGGTCTTCCCTCCTTAACCTTTCTGGATGCACCTTTGCAGACATGGCCAGAGGTGTGTCTCCTAGATGACAACATATCACAGTTGCAAACCATAGCATTGAGGGCAAAACTCCAATCTTCCAATTCCCATTTTGTAAAACCATCTAAAATGTAGTTCATATACACCCCGTGTAAACAAAAACACAGTAAATTATATAGGCAGGCATATAGTAAAAAAAATTACCCTCACACTTTCTCTAACTACTCAGTTTTCATCCCAAATTATACCAACTACTATAACAAGTATTGGCAAGAAGACAGAGAAAATGAACACTTACACATTGTTGGTAGGATCTAAATCAAAGTCATACTGAAAAATAATATAGTAGTTCTATAACTATATAGGCCTAAAAATATAATTAGTGTATCATCAAGCAACCTCCTGCTTCCAATACAGTCATGGAAAAGTTATCTGAGAATAATTGTCCATCAGTGTGACTGGAGAAAGAAAATGTTGTGCATATACCCAGGTAATGCTACCCAGAATTGAAAGAAGGAAATTCTGACTTTCACAACATGGGTGAGCCTGGAAGTCATGAGAATAGGTGATATAAGCCAGGCATAAAGAGATAAATACTGTGTGCATGCCCTTATATGTGGAATCTACAAACGTCAGTCTTGCAGAGACAGAGTAGAAGAAGTTTTACCAGAATCAGGGGGAGAAACTGGGGACAGGGGAGATATGACTTTTAAAGAGGTCCACATTTTCTGTTAGTCTAGAATGGTGAGTTTTCATAATCTACCTCTCTGTGTGGTAACCACATTTAATAATAACTGATGGTTTTAAAATTGCTAATATATGTTTAACATGACTGGTATTGAATGTATACAATAATTATACATAATACATTGGTGTATAAATAAATACATATAAAATAAATATATATAATACATTAGTGGAATGTATTATGCAGATCCTATAAAAATGAAGAAAACACAAGGCACAAGAGAAAGAAGACAGAATGTTCCATGTCTCAGGGAGGGCGGGAGGAGCTGAGCCTTTAAATACAAGCCTTTTGAGTCTTGACACAAAAATTGCCAAGAAAGCACATTAGAGAGATGGCTGAACAGTTAAGAGTACTTGCTGTTCTGCAGAGAACCTAGGTTCCACTCCTCGCAGTCACATTGGGCAGCTCACAACCTCGGGCAACTCAAGTTCCAGGGAATTCAACGCCAGCCTCTGGCCTCTATGGGCTTCTGTTCATACATGGTACACATACATGTACTCAGACAAGCACACACACATGCAACAAATAAACGGTCTTTAAAATGACAAGGAAGATATGAATAGGAAAATACACAGGCGAGGAAGCAAAGAGCTTGTGGAGGCCCCATCTGATAGCTGCAGCTGATTCTATAAATTAGAAGGTACTGTGTGAGATGATTTAAAGCTCTGGCCTCGGAGATTAAGGAAGCACACAGCTGAGGTCGTTGGCTTTAAATTTAGACTGATACTCATTTACTTTGGCATGATGCATTTTTTTTCACCGGTATCTGTCACCTTCCTAAATGGCACACGTTAAATGATTGGGTGGGGTTATTTGGGGAATCAAGGGAGGAAAAGGTATTAGTTGGTGTTACTTTAGTCTGAGGCAGCATCACTCCCAAAAAGAGAGTGGAACCTGGTAGACACTAGGAGGCAGGGCAATGGAGCTGTCAATTAGCAGGCGGAAAGGAAAGCACAGTGACCAGCACTTGTCCATCCTCATCTTGAGATCACTTGAGCGGTGAGAAACTAAAAGGTGGGATCAAGGACAGTGAAGGGAGTGGTCCTGAGTCACGGGTGAAGTTGGTGGTTTAGCGTTGGGTAAATGGAGGTCCCGTGTCTGCCCCGCCCCAGGGCTAGGGCCCCTCGGGGAGGCGAGACATGGGAGTTTGCTGCACTCACCTACACCAGGTGGGCATTGGGCTATGGGAAACCTCGGGTTCCCGCTCCAGGGGTGGGGAGGTCAGTCTGAGGTCTAGGGGACAGCCGGAGATGGCTGGGGGGCCGGGGGGGGGAGGGGGGAAGGTGGCCTAGACGGGCTAGTTCTCAGTCTCCACAATCTGCGGTAATTTTGCTTAAATGGAGGTAAGCTCATTTCTCAGAGCAGAGACCGGCTCTGAAGTCATTGGTTATAAATCCAAGATAAATGTCAGATTTCCCACTTGAAGGAAACCATGGATTATTTAACTATGTGGGTCAGAATTTCCAAAAAGAAAAAATGGCCACCAAAAGAATTTCTTTATATCCTGCATAAAAAGTGGCGATGAGGGTCTGTTACGGTTTGGCTGCAAGTGCCTTCCATAGACATAAGTATCTGGACACTTGCTCCCCAGCTGAGACTCTGCCTGGGAAATAATGGAACCCTCGGGAGGTGGACACAGCTTTGAGCTTTACAGCTTCTCCCCACTTCCTCTTTTCTTTCCCTCTCCCTTTCTCTCTCTGTGTCTCTGTATCTGTCTCTGTCTCTTTCTATCTCTCTCTTCCTCCCCTTCTGTCCTTCCCTTCCTCCTCTCTGGCCCTTCCTTTCTCCTTCTCTTTCTTTCTCCCCTCTCTTCTTTCTCTCTCCCCTCCCTCTCTCCTTCTCTCTTCCTCTGTCCCTCTCCCTCCTACTCTCCCTCTTCCTTCTCTCCCTTTACTTCCTCTCAGCCCCCTCCTAACACCTGATGTTTCCTGTGTATGAGTGAAAATGCGACCCCAGCTTCCTGTTCCTACTGCCACTCCTGCCTTCACAGGCCTTCCTCACTGTTAATGGCCTCTATCCTTCTGGATCCATAAGCTAAAATAAACCCTTTCTTCCATAGTCATGGTATTTTACCATAGCAACAGAGAAGTAACCAATAGAGAAGGAGGTTCCAGAAGGAAAGGAGTGGCCCACGCAAAGAAATCCAGGGCTATATAGAGAAGTACAAAGCATAAAGAAACTGCAAAAATCTTATGAAGAACCTGGAGCCCCTAATAGTTGCTGCTAAGAATCTCTGGAATAAAACAGTTACTGCAGCCAAAATACAGAATATCCCAATGAGAGGTAAGTCCTTTGATTGAGAGATACAGTTCCAGGGATGGCTTCAATTTCTAGAAAATTCTTTCCATTGTCTAAACCCAGCTGGAAACTAGAGGCCAAGAAACCTCAGTTTCTTGGGAGAAACTAGAGACTCATATAGTTTCCTGGGTCATACACAGAGCAAGTGAAAGTGGATGAGGAATGGATCTGGAGGGAAAGTGGAGGTTATTCAGGCAGGACTCCCTCGGGAGCTTTAGCTGTCCTTGGAACACAGATGCCTCGCTAAGGGCGAGAGGCAGGCATGCCCAAAGTTTTAGTCGTTTAACCATAACATCTCCAGCCTCTGTCCTTGCTCCCGGAGACTGACTACACTGTCTCTTTTTAAGTATAATAGATAGATAGATAGATAGATAGATAGATAGATAGATAGATGCCATTCTATGACCAGGCAGTAATCATTAAAGAAAAGTCTTTGCACAGGTGCCATTGTCTTTGACAGTGATCTTCTTCTGAAATCCTGTACTTGAGTATTTATTTATCTTTATGTTTGTTCTAGGAGAAGTCTGCTATCTGCTTTCCACAAAATTCAAGAAAAGCAAATACCTGCTTCTCCCTACTTTCCCCCAATGTTTGGGTATGGGTACGTTACCTGAGCTTAGATGGTCAGAGACCTTTCAGGGACTTAGGACATGTAAGAAGGGAAAGCCAGGTTCATTCTAGAGGCAGTGACATCAAGTATCCAGTGGCATTCATGCCAAAAGTAGTACACAGAGATGGCAGTGCCTTCTACAGTATCCAGTGTCCGGAGATGGCAGAGTCTGTGCCTTGTGCTCAGCGGTAGAGCTGTGTCACTCTGACCAGGCTGTTCCTCTTATGAGATCTTGGCCATTGTTCTAGACACCAGCTGCCCTTCATTCCTGCGTAGTGTTCTTAGGCTTCCTAGCTTTCCTTAAGCCAACCAATAGGCTTTCAGTAAGTTTTCTTCCCAAAGCTAATCAAAATGACAGTACCAACACATGCAACAATGTCTAGTTTGTATTCACAAAAGGTAAGGCTTTAAAGACTGTGAACTGTCCCAGGATTTGTAGCCACTAAACAATAGAAATAAATTTGTTTTTAATTTAAATTATTTGAAAATTTTATACATCATTGTTATTCCTCCCTCTGCCTCCAATTCCTCCCACATCTCCTAAATTCCATCTCAAATTCATCACATCTTTTTAAATTATTAGTTATACATAAATGATATACCATATAATATATCAATACACTAATATATTATTGATAATATATAATTAATAATTGTAATTAATTTAAGTGATACCAAATAATATATTAATCACATGTTAGTTTTTTAACTTTTATATTACTCTATTATATATTATTTTTATAATATATATAATTATTATAAGCATATAGATTTTCCTGAGTTCTTTTAGTGTTGCTTGTATGTATGTGTGCTTTGGGCTGACCACTTGTGTTGTTGGTGTCACCTGTAACCTTGTGTTTTTCAACCCATCCTCTTTGTTCCCTGAAATAAAAACTCTGAGACTGAATTATTATGAATAACTAGTTTGGCCAAAAGCTATGTAAAGTGGGAACTTCTGGTTTGTTTGGGAAGTCAGTTATGTCAATGATGTTTTGCTGGGGCCCACAGATGAAAGGATGTTTTGCTAAAGCAGACACATGAAAGAATATTTTCCTGAAGCAGACACAGGTGAAAGAATGTTTTGCTACAGTAGACATGTGAAAGGTCACATGATTAAAGAATATAAATATGGCCCACAGACAGTGGGAGCTTGAACATTGGTTTGCTTTGCTCCACCTCATTATTCTTCACTAACAACACATATGTATTGGTTCGCCTTACATTGTATTGTTGAGCTCCAGTCATGGTGATGCCAGAGAGAAACTCATTAAAGTACTGCTCATGAGGTTCCTGCGGCTTCTTGCAGGTTTCTGCAGCCTTGGGCTGGTTGGTGAGGTGAGCCTTAAGGTTTCTTCAGGATTGAATTGTAGGTGCTGGTTCATTCATGGTGTCTGCCTGCTGAGAGCACCGGACTGAAGCTGCTGGTTTGTATTTGATGTTTGCTAAGGGAATGAACTGCTGATGCCCTGACAATGAAAATCAAGCTCACCCCCAAAGAACTATTGCTAACCAGGTCCACTTCTCCCATATTCTAATAACTTTTTTCCCTCTACCTCTGCTGGGTGGTAGGCTAGAGAAGAGGTTAAATCCTTATTAAAGTAGGCTGGAAAAATGTATGCCTACAACTCTGGCTCTGTTCCCCCACTAGCTCATAACTTAATAACCCACATATTCTAGCCTATGAATGCCACATGACTGGTTACCTGGTTCTCATCTTCATGCGTCTGTCTCCATCAGCATTCCCAGGGCCAAGCTCCTTCCTGCACCTCACTATTTCCCAGAATCCTCTACCCCCTCTCTCTGCCAGACATCCTATTTACTAATCCTGCCTCAGCTCATTGGCCAAGGGCTTTTTATTGTCAGATGAATCCTTTTATACAGTTCATAAGAGGTTATCTCCACACAGTTGGTATTGGGATTGGATTCTCCTCAGGGACCTTATCCCTGGAGAAAACTCTAAATCTCTAATCTCTAATGCAGATCTAACTCAAGAGGATGAGCTTTTCCCTTGAAATTGCTGTATGTATATTGTATAGACAGACCCCATGTTTTAGTTGCACTTCCTAGCTTAGCAGGCTTAGATGTTAAATCGGTCAGAGGTATTTTTACCTTCTTTCTCAGGCCACCCAATGTTCTGGATGTAGACTTGGACTCGAGTGAGTTGTCCAGAGATCTCACTGGACATGGCCTGCCATCTGTGACTGATTTTCAGATCTCTTTACAAAGTGACATGAGCAACATGGCAAATAAAAGTGCATACCATGATAAAGTGCTTAATACACACAAGTTGCAGCTCAATTGAAACATTTTCAAATTGAAGTGCATAAAGCCGCAGCTCGTTTGGTAAAGTGCTTGTCTTAAAAGCTTGAGAACTTAAGTTTGATCCCCAAACCCATAGATAAATCTAGGTGTGGTTTCGTAAGTTTGTGATCTAACACTGGGAATCATGGGAATAGGAAGATCCATGGGCTTTGCTGGTATGAATGAAGATGGCCCCACATTGGCTGGTATATAAGAAGGCTTGGTTTCCAGTGGGTAGATTAAGAAGTGTGGCCTTTTTAGAGGAGGTGTGGCCTTGTTGGAGGAGGTATGTCACTGGAGGTGAGTTTTGAGGTTTCTCTTCTTTTCTTTCTTTCTTATTTGGGGGGGGGGGGTAAACTCATTTCCTTTTTTATTGGATATTTTATTTATTTACATTTCAGATGTCATCCCCTTTCCCCATTTCCCCTCTCTAGAACCCCCATCCCAACTCCTTCCTCCTATTGCTTTTATACCATTTGAATTACATGCATGTATTAAGGTCAATGCTAGGCTGAAGGTCTAGCAATACAATAGATGCAAATAGTCAAGGAACAAGCAAGACAATAAACACAAATAGTCAGAGAACAAGCAAGGCAATAAACAAAATTCTGTGAACACTCCCATGATCACTGTTTCTAAGGGCTTATCAGGATGACCAAAATATCTGAGCCAACTTCCCTGTCCTAGCCCAAAGTCATTTTCATGTCTGAAGCCTACTTCCTTGTTCTAGCCTAAAATTTAGATTCCTGTCTGAAATTACTTCCTTTTTCTAGCCTAATATTTATTTAGATTCCTGGAAATTTGAGGTTTCAAAAGCCTATATTAGTCTCTCTCTCTCTCTCTCTCTCTCTCTCTCTCTCTCTCTCTCTCTCTCTCTCTCTCTGTGTGTGTATGTGCGTGTCTGCTTCCTGCCTGTGGATCAGGATACAAGCTCCAGAACCATACATGCCTGCCTGCTACCTCTCTCCCAGCCATGATTATCATGAATTAACTCTCTGAAACTGTTAGCAGTTTCCCAATTAAATGCTTTCTTTGAAGAGTCGCTTTGGTCGAGGTGTCTATTCACAGCAATAGAACAGTAATTGAGACAGCTATCCAGCCAGCCTAGCATAATTGGTGAGCTCAAGCCCAATAAGAGATCTGTCTCAGAGGAGGTAGATGGTGTTTCTGTGGCTGACACCTCAGGTTTCTGTCTGACCTACAAATGCAGCTGTACATATGTGCATAAACACCCCGTAAACATGAACACACATGCACAAAATTGTAAGTAAATAGGAATGTTTAAATGGACATGGCTTAGGTCAGTCTCTAAAGCATGCTTTCTCAGTGTTAAAGTGATCCTTGGGTAACAGTTTAGACAGTGTTCATACAGCTCTCTGTATCGCCAAGCGAAATCATGTCAATGTTTGTCTCCACTTTGTCCTAATTCCTATATGAGAATGGGAAGCTATTTTGGAGGGTTTAGGAAAATAGTTTCTCAAACATGAGTCTAAATTTCTACAATGCAAACAATATGTATTCATTTAATTAATCCAATACTGAAGATGCTTAATGGAGCAGAAAGATTTGGCCCGAGGTCCCTGTAATATCAGCATGTCCAATAATAAATTCATCATCCTCCCTGAACCCTGAAAATTGCTTAATCTCTCCTTTTACTGTATATCATTATATTCTCCTCAGCTTTCACAGGCCTTCAAGCTGGGAGTGATCTCTGATGCCCACATCTTTATCCTGTATTTAGGCTAAGCCCTATCACTTTACATGCTGGCAGTTCAATTCATACCTCCCTCACCACTCTCTACCTCAGTTTAAAGCCTCATTAATTTATTGTTCACCATAGCATCAACTTAGTGGGGCTCCCTACCAGTCATGTCTCTACTCCAGTGTTGTGGTTTGATATGAACTTTCTCCTGCAAGGGTTCGTGTAGAAGAAGTGTGGTTACATTAAGCACATCAGAATTCTGTCTTACAGTTTGGGTACATGATTGTTGGAGGTACTCTCAATGTTGGAGAGAAAGGAAGACCAGGAATTCCATGATGAATATTTTAAATCTGTACTTTTGATAGAAAACAAAGGGGATTATTATTTATTCAGTTTTTTTCAGGGAAATAATACCAGGCTGGAAACCTGGGCATATCACATGAATAGGGAAAGAATAGTTTGGACTTTCTCTAGCCTTTGTCATTTGGAGTCCAAAGAGCAGTGCCTAACTCTATATAATACAACTGCTATCTGATCCCTGAGTATACTATAAGCTTCCATTTTTTTTGCCTTCCTGAATCCTAGACCTTACCCAGAAATTCCTCATTTGGAAAGACGGAGAGGGGAGACCAGAAACTGCCATTTGAGTCTCCACCCAACAGCAAAATCCTCTCCACTGCTACCTATTGTCTTCTTCTTCCTCCTCTTCCTCCTCTTCCTCCTCCTCCTCCTCCTCCTCTTCCTCTTCCTCTTCCTCCTTAGCTGGAGTGTTCCACACTCAAGATATACATCCCTAAAGGATCACACATGAGGCAGGAGTTTTTGAAGTCCTAGATACTTAGAAGGCCGGAGCAGGAAGATTCCTTCTTAAGCTTATGAGTTCACGATCAGTCTGGTCAGTATAATAAGACCTCATCTCAAAACAAAAATAGCTGTGTTTTTAAAAACCCTCCAAGGAAAACAATGCTAAAAGTCTGTGCTATATCATCTACAAAAGGAACACCCCAGTAATAGGCTTTACTTCTGGACTTTTTATTTCTCAACTTACTCCCAGCCATCAGCACTGTTTACATGTTCCGACTGTGGCTTACAGCTGTACAATGCAATTCAGCTCAGCAAATCACAGCTAGGCCCTGAGCCAGTACTTGAATCCAAAAGCAACACGGACAACTGCATCCATCAGGCTGGGCGGCCTTGTGAGAGATGCTCTTGGCAAGGAAGGGAGCACCGAAGAAGGATGAGAACACTCCTCGCCAAGCCCGCCCTCAGACTAGTAGAATGTGGTCCGTAACCTCTACAGTGACCCCAGTATAACTCTCTTTCCTAGAGTATAAACTAGACATAATGACTCTCTTTCAAGAGTCAGAATACAATAGATATTCCTAGTATGTCAGTTCTCAGATCAGTTTATTTAAAAAGGTGCTACTTCCATGTAAGTATAACAGTGACAAGATTGTGTTGGATTGGTCATTGGATGGAAATGGTGGGATTCAGAGGACTGGAAAGAGGAAACATCTAAAAATTGAAAGGTTCTTGGTTGAGATCTGCCTAAATTGATATAATGTTTGCCTAGGATACACTGGGTTCGGTCACTAACACCCATAAAAATAAGATTGGTGGTGCAGGCCTATAATCTTAGCAGGTAGAGGTAGAAAGGTTAGAAGGTCAAGTTCTGCCTTGGCTATATAGAAAGTTTAAGGCCAGCTTGGGCTGCATGGGACCCAACTGGAAAGAAGGAAGGGAAGGGGTGTTACTTAATCGTGATTTAGGTATTTGCTGATAATGTGAGACGTCTGTCCAACATCCTGAAGGACTCTTGGAGGCCTGAGCATTGCAAACACAGACCCCAGCCTTTTACTCTTTTTCCGTTTGCTAAATCATTAGATTAGCTTCCTAAGGCTCACCACCAAAGTCTACTCCCTGTTTGGCCACTGACTCATTCCTGAGACTGGTCACCATGGTCCAACTATCAAAAAAAATCAAGGTCCAGCAATCAGAATTCATTATCATGACTAACCTAGTTAAAATACCCAATGAGAACTCACCAATATGCCCTAGCTCGTTCTAACACAGACCTCCCTTTTTTTCCCCCTCTTAAAATTATCACTTGCAAAGCTACTTGCTGCTATTTCTCCCTGATTCAGATCCTTGTCTCTTTGCCTTACCTAATAAAAGATCTCTGTGCTTAGAAATCGGTGTCCGGGTTTGGTCTGTCCCTAATCTGGGGTCCAGAGGGTAGCACCCCACAGTATGTGGGTCCCTTCACATGCTAACCAAATTAAGACAACAAAAGAAGGTTGGAAATCATTGAAAGAGTGACATGTTTGGTTGCAGACATAAGATCCTGATTTAATCTCACATCAATAAAGGCATGGTAGTGCATGGTTGTCATCTCTGCTCTGGAGAGACAAAGACAGGCTCATACCTGGGACTCACTAGACAAACAGTCTAGCCTATAACCAGTGAGTTCCAGGCCAAAGAGAGGTCCTGTCTCAAAATACACAAGGTGGCTGGCTTCTGAGAAATGATATCAAATGAAAAACGACCACAGGCCTCCACATTCCACATACACATGTATACACATGTACCCACAGGAACACATACATGTGTATGCTCAAAGAAAGCAAAGATTGGGGAATAATTGGCAGGCAAGTTGAAAGAGGCCCAGGCATTCTCATTCTTGTTGGCCGAAAGAAAAAAGATCCCTGAAGAGGGAAGAGGAGGCCAAGGAACAGGAAGTGGTAATCGATCTGCAAAGCTGGTAACCTTGACAGACTTGGTCATACAGATCTGAGAGTTAGCACAAAACCAAAGCATGGATTAGAAACGTTTCCCAACAGCCCTTCAGAGAACGCTGAACTGGTTAAGTTTAGTCTGACTTCATTTGATTGGTGGAGTGTTCATTTTAGAAAAAAGCAAAAACACCATAAAACATTAGAACTGAACAAAGTGTTTTCCCAAAGTACCAGCCCCCTTCACTGCCAGCTGATTAAAAAATCAAGCACCAAATATATCATGTCTCCTTTCTTAGCTAACAGTTTCCGTTTGGGCACACAAATTACCAAAGTGCTTCTGTCCGGGACTAGCATCACATCATCTGGCGTCATCCATTGACACTGTGCAAAAAAGCTGAGAAGATGCTGAGTCAATACGGTTCAGCAGTGTGCAACATCAGCATCCAGAGTCGCTGCAAAAGACTTTTCTAGTTCATAAAAATGCACCATTTCAGGGGACCAGCATCCTTTGCTTTAGCCTCTTCACAACTCAACAAGGCAAGACAGTTCTAGATGGATTGTACCACAGGAGTGAATCAGCATGACACGGTCAAATTATTCTCCGTCTATTTTTTGCAACAATCTTTTCGAGCTGATGCAAAGATAAATAATAAATGTGTTCTAGGCATAACTCTGATGCTCTCTGGAGATCAATTCAATTAAAATATAAAGCCACAGATAAGTCTTGCTTTTGTAGTGCCCTAGTAATCAGTTGGATTAAGGTCTGCAAACCAACCTCACCCTGGCCTTTGTTCAAAGCTCCAGTATGTGGCCCAAGAGCCAGACTGGAGGTTGTATTAGGTTAACCCAGGGAAGGGCTAGAGTGAACTGAGGACTACAGAAAGTCGTGGAAACTCTGAGTTATGCTCATAGCACTCTATGTATAATTATACGACACACTCAGAATGATAATTTCTGTGGATTTCTGTTTATGAGTGAAGTAACTGTTTTTGGCATCAGCCAGGTGAAATCATGATTGGCTGGATCTTTCTGGATTAAGAAATACTTGGAGACTGCTCTAAGCTAATGTGACATTTAGTCAATTTTTTTATTCTCATATTTTTCTTTTGAAAAATATATTTCAGAGTTTAAAATAATAAGAAAAAAATCAATGATCTAAACAACCATGTTTTAAGTATATTTAAGTATAGCCATAACCTAGGAAATAATATTATTCTTATTCTATTTCATATGATGTGTAGAAAATATGGTCTCATGTACATTTTTATTCTCATTGATGACTACAAATTTTCTTTTAATAAACAGATATACCATCATTCTTCCACTCATTTGGTTTAAGTTTTGCAGTTTAACTATGAGAAATAAAACTGCCAATATCTCATTATCTATTTTAACTCATCTTCTGATTAAAGCCTGAAGGTAAATACATGTATATATAATTTATATACATAATTTATATATAATATATATAATTTATATATAATTTGTATATATAGAATATATAGAATTTAGTTACTCAGTCAAAGTCTCTATTTATGATGCTCTGGGTCTATGTTTCCAGATTTTAAGTATTTTCTGCAGTATTCTACCACATGAATTCTACTCACACGGATTCTATCACACTGTATTGATGGTTTTATTGATGATAAATACATTGGTGAAGAAAGAACCTGCACTATTTTGTCCTTAATGTGACACTTAACTTTTTATGAAGTGTGCTTGATGCCTGGTGTGTGTTTGACAACAATAAATGTTGACTGAATGAACCAGAGACTCTTAACAACCATGGTGAGTTTCGCTTATAACATAAATATAAGTTCAAGTGTTTTAACTCACAATCTATGTCTTAAAACTTTTAAGACAATGATGATGATTACCTGTGTGGTTAAGGTCATGGAAATGCTAATTATTTTTTCCATATTTTTATTACATTTGAGTGTGTGTCTATGTGCTGTGTGTGTGTGTGTATGTGTGCGATGGTGTATGTGCAGAGTTCAAAGGACCACATTCTTTCTACCACGAGGGTCCTACAGATTGGACTCAGGCTGTTGGGCTTGATGTCAAGCCTCTTTGTCTTCTGAGCCTTCTGATCAGTCAGTCCCCTTTCTAAATTGGATGATTTGTTCTTTGAATAATGCAGATATGTTCCTACTAAAAGCATGGAAGTAAAAATGATATAGTTGCCATCAGGGGCTGGGAAATAGTTTAGCCATACAGAATTTGCCCTGGATACCCAAAGACCTGAGTTCTATTTTTAGGTCTACCATAGACAGTTGCCATCAAAACTAAGTCTACACATAATGATTGAATACATAGCGATATGACATGTAGACCCAGTCAATTCTAAACTGGAAAAAATTAGGTACAAACTTTTTAATATAGTCACATATTTAATTAAATTGTGTTATATATTAAAATTCTACTAAACCATAAAAACATGGGTAAATATCTTCAGAGGTTAGTACCGATGGTACCCAGCCTAGGAATCTTCCAGGGAAATTGAGGTTTGTTTTTCAACTGGGCTTCTGATTTCTCTTAAAATGATCATTAGTAGGATGATGTCAATAGGCTCATGTGCTTACTCTATTGGTCTCCAAGTGTTTTTCACATATTCATGTAGTTCATCCTCAAAGAGAATGCTATAAGGCAGATGCTAACACCTCCTCATTTTACAGATGAAAGGACTAAGTTTGTTTCAGTCAAGAAAGCCTGACCCTTAACACCTGTGCTCAGCCATTACCCATGGACCCACCCAGCCATGCATTGGATACTTGTTGTGTGCTTACAAATGTGCCAGGTACTGTGCTGGATTCTAAGAGTCCAGTGGTGTTCAAAACAAACACGACACCTGCTCTCTTTGAGGGCTCAGTAGGAAGAACAAGGAATAAATATGGAAGCACAAGTTGAGGTAATAGCTATAAAGAGAAATTGCAGGGTGCTCTGGGGTGCTCTGAAGGGGCCCTTCCCAAGATAGGACAACCAGCAAAGGTCTCCCTGGAAAAGTGATAATTAACCTAAGAGTAGATGGATTAGCCAAAGTCGATGAAGAACTGGGAAAGAGTGCACCAGGCTCTGAGAAGAGCATGGAAGAGTGTTTTCTAATCCCTTGACAAGCTCTCAGAACAAGATCCATCTTAGCCCTGGGTCATTAAAGATCAATTTCTCCGTGTCCCCATCTTCTGACTTTATATTCACTACATCTGCTTTTAGGTACAGATATTTGCTTTCCATTCAGTTTGACAATAAGTAGAGTGTGCTGATTGGACAAGCCATTGCTGCTTTTGTTTGTTATGAGAGTCCTTTCTTCTTGCAAATTAATAAACTCATGTTGTAGCAATC
The DNA here is from genome assembly GCF_011762505.2 of Arvicanthis niloticus. Taxonomy (NCBI): domain Eukaryota; kingdom Metazoa; phylum Chordata; class Mammalia; order Rodentia; family Muridae; genus Arvicanthis; species Arvicanthis niloticus. Next base: position 86,829,973 of record NC_047662.1, read on the forward strand.
TTAAGTACATTGTCTTCCTGTGAAGTCTGACCACTGCAATGGTCTGGATTCTGCACTGTTCCTTCCCAATTCCCACCAGCCTTCCCTTTGTACTCCAAATGATTGTCTTGACCACCCTCACTCTTCTTCGTGAAGTTCTAGAAATAGGTCATATTTGGTTTAAAAGAAGGATTTTTTGACTGATACTCGATTTAGTGAGTGCACACTCCTTGATTATATTGATGGGGTTTAGTGAAAAGAGAATCCATCTGGAAGACAGTCTGAATGAAATCATGTTTGGAGTATTCTGGAAGAAAACAGAGAGCATCTTGCCTTGGCAGTCATGTGTGGAGTGACTAATGCTGGTGTTCCTTTACGAGACTGTTTTATTATAAAACTGTAGTAAACCGTGCTGGCGTTTCCCCACAGCCAGCATGGAAATGAAACTTACTCATAATATTTACTTCTTCTCCAGAGTGCCTTAGCAGGCCTGAAACATCTGAACTAACAAAAGTCCTCCAACTTATAATATGTCCCAGCTGCTCTGAGGATTGTGTGCATGCCTGTGTGTGTGCCACGGAGGGGATTTCCTTGTATTTATTCATTTATGTGCCCTTTGCAGTAGGGCAAGTTCTGTCCAACTGGAATTCGATGTGTCTTCACTGAGCATTTGTTATATGTAGAACATTGGCTTGTGTCTAAAATGTCTTCCAAGCAGGGCGCAGCTGAGGGCCATGAAAGATGAGATTGTATATTGTTTAGGGACAGTGATATGACTGAGTGGTATTTTCACAGTCAACAATTCATTTTTTTCTGCCAGTACAGAAAGCCACATTATTAACAAGTGGGTATTATCTGGCGACTCTCATGAAAAGATACATTTGTATAATTGTTTTCTATTATTAATTGTTTAAGAGCAGCTGGTTAATTTTTAATATTACAGAGATAAAAATCATCAGTGGTTCTGTTGAATTTGGTTTTTTTTTTTTTTTTTTTTTTTTTTTTTTTTTTTTTTTTTTTTTTTTTTTTTTCTTGTCTTATCCAAGTTGAGAGAACAAAGCAAGACAGGTCATAAATGTCTCAAATTGAAAAAAAAATGTAGGGGGTGCATGGAAAATCTATTCCTTCTCTTTCCCACCTCTTTTCTAAACAGGAGCATTAATTCAAGTAACTGAACTTAACTCTGGGGTTACAGTGATGGGTAAGTCTCTGAGCAAGAGACTTGTAGCCTGGCCAAGGAGAAGAGTAATGATATTAACAATTAAAAGTGAGTGCAGGCCTTGGGGATTTAACTCAGTGGTAGAATGCTTGCCCAGCCATAACAAGACCCTGAGTTCTCCCACAGTACCAGAAAAAGACCAGGACATGGTGAGCTGGAGACATAGGTCAGTTGAAGGAGGGCTCATCTAGAATACTTAAAAATCTACCTTCTCTTTTCAGCTCTACAGAAACAGGGCATGGTAGGGCACATGTGTAATCCTAGCAACAGGAGGTAGAGATAGGAGGACCAGAAGCTCAAAGTCATCCTTGGCTACATAATAAGTTTGAGGCAGTCCTGGGATACATGAGACCCTGTTCAGAGAGGTGATAGGTAGGTGGTAGGAAGGGAAGGAGGGAGAGGGGACAATGTCAGAGAGGTGTGTTGAGAACACATGGGAGCCAGGAGACATGAGAGCAATCTGAGAGGATGCTCACAGAGGTTGGTGTTTGAGCTGAGAAGACATCAACTAGGCACATAGAAGGTCAGGATAAGGAACTAAGCTCCCAGGAAGTAGATTCCATGGGGTACAGGGATATGAGAGCTATTCTTGCATGAGTTTCCTTTCATTTTGCGCCTTTCTGTGGCTGTCAAATGAAAGCTATGTGCCAAAGAATGCAAAGGAAAAAATTAAAAGAAACAGATGGGATCACTTTGGCTAGTAGAGGGAGGTGGCACCTGACCCAGAAAATGGTGACATGACTACATTTATATAGGGTAGTAAGGAATCATCTAAATCCAAGGACCCCTGTCATTCATTACAGGGTTGAAGCGGCCTACTGAGAGAACATTGGGCAGTACTAACTTTCAAATCGCTTGCCTCAGAGAACAAGTCATTTCAAAACTCAGTAAGGCAGTCTGAAAGTTGAGAGCTAGAGCCAGTAGATCCTAGGAAAGCCTCCACTGCTCACCAGGCCTCAATCCTGCATCTGCCTGTGGGAGACAGGACAGGACTCAGAAGTAGTTCTCCAGAGAGGCCCAAGTCATAGATGGCACTGCCCAGTCTCAGGTTGGGTTCCTGTAGGCAGGGATGTCGCAGGGTTAGGACACTAATCTCAGAGGGCTAAGTGTGGTGGTATAGGGTGACTATAGGAATGGGATCCAAGGTCGCACCATGCAGCACATAGTGTGCAAGCTGTGGGAGACAGTCCTGAGACACTCCAGAAGAGACTCCCATGCCATGAGTGCCCACTCTCACAGCCCTTTGCATGCCTCGTGGGTTACTCTCAGACCTCATTATATCAGCTCAGGAGTGGAGCACTTGCCTAGGATGTGTAAACTTCTGGGTTCAATCAACAACAATAATGAATTAGAAAAAAAACAGAAACAAGTTTTTAATTATGTATAAACAAAAATCTAAAGTTTCTAATGCAGAAACTCACCACTGCTATAGTGTGTGTGCGTGTATGTGTGTGTGTGTGTGTGTGTGTGTGTGTGTGTGCATGTGTGTGTGCGCGTGCGTGCAGGCATGTATTTTTTTGCTACTAAATCTCTAGGCCCTTCCCCCTCCCACTTTCAGGACCTGCTAATGGCATCAAGACCCTGTCTATCTTTAATAATGCTGTGGCTTCCAGATTCTACTTTCCCTGCAACTAAAGCGTGTCACGTGATCACATGACCAGGATGAGCCAATGAGATTCCTCATCCAAAAGCAAAACAAAGTGTTGCTTTAGGGTTCATTCATCATGGTGCTCGGCAGCAGCAGAGTCTGGGGGAATGGCCATGGTGACAGGAAGTCACAGAGTCCAGCGGCTCCTGGGCTGAACTTGCAACAGTGCCTCCCGGCCACTTCCTTGTTTTTCATTCAGATTTCTAGTTTGTGTACTTAGTCTTGTGGTTGATTTCTTGAGCTTCACACTCTTCTAGAAAATTCTTCATAGCATACATTAGATAGAGCTGGTGTTGGTTGCTGCCAGTGCGAATGACAGACAACAAAATGGGTGTTTTGCAGGTTGTTTTGTTCTGTTTTAAGCGCTACCCGATGCTGCGCTTTGTACTGTCCCACGGATAATCATTTTCATAGGCATAAAAAGTTGTTGTCCTAACTCCTGAAGGCCCAGCCCTGGGTTCTCCCCAAAGTGAAACTCAAGCGATTGGCATTTAGCTACCATGTATCATTATATTATAACACACCATGTATTGTGCTCGCCCATTGGGCCCAGATGATCTCCCGACTGCCGCCTGGATCCTGCACTACATCTCACTGCTGAGCCAACTTTAAAATGTGACCTATTTAATGGTACAGTGCAAGCAGGCTTCGGTTCTACTGTTGAATGTAAGTCAATTGTAGCTTGCACATGTGGGTGTCACGTGGCCTTAGCCAGACCCTGTCAGGACTCAAAGAGGGTCATGCTTGATTTATGCGTTCTTGATAGCACTTAGCTTTTTATTTGGATTTAGAGATAGCTCTAAACACATCAATCAAGTGAGCTGTTTTAAAATCTTTCTTCTCAGCTGTCCCTGGTGCCAGATTGTCTAACAAATAGAGGCATAGACAGATGTAATTTGTGGCTGGTGGAGACAATTCTGTGTCATACAGCAGGCCAGCTGGTGGCACAATCCATAGCCCAGTCCATGCCTGACTCACAGGCAGTAAGTAAACTAACTCATACCCAGATGGACGTTTAACTCCCCCACATGTCAAGTAATGAAGGTTTGCCGCAGAAGATCGACTTAAACATTTGTTTAAGACTTGACAGTTGAACCTGGCATTATTTTATAACATGCTTTTGCATATCACACTGTTCTTACTGGATTAAAAACTGACGTCTATGGTAACTCGCAAAACAGAACTTGGGCAAAATAATAAGCAGGATATGTGATATCTCGTGTATGCACCAGACACACATAAACAGACATTCCAGTCCCAAACACTTCAATAGGATTACAGTGTTTCTCTCATGATAGCAGAGTCGGGAGAATAACCAGGATTTGTATGCAAATAAAGCTCATGTATAAACATGAGGGATGAGATAGTCCTGTTTTCTAACAGAATTTAAGGGTAAATATCTGCTACAGGGCTTATAACTGGCTACTCACTATAGTGCACAGAAAGCTTATTTAAAGTAATATTTTTAAAAAATGAGAGAAAGAACAAAGGGCAGGAAAACCATAGAGCGATGGAAAAATCTCTTTTTCGGAGCTCAGACAGCAGCAAACACTAAATCTCAATATGGAAATGAGGTTTCGTAGGGTTGTTGCACTTTGGGATATGAAGTTCAATTAACAGCTACTCCTGGGACAAGGAGCCTGGCACTGACCAACTACTAGTGATTAAAGGAATGTCTTATTTCTAATGTTTTTTAGTTTCATCTTGACAAGAAAGTTAAATCAAAAGCACCAATAGCCCCCAGTCTTCCTGGCAGGCCCTGCAGGGTGCCTGTGTGCTCAACGACCTCCCATCTTGACTGTCAGGGTCTAGTCTAGCCTGAAGCCCTGGGTCCTATCCAGATGTGTCAAAGTTTTATTCAGAACATCTGGGTCTCTATGAAACACTACTGGGTTACCAGAAAATTTGGGTAGGAATGGGTTGGTAACTTTCATACTTTCTAAAATCAGGACTGCTGATAAAAGAAGCGAAGCTTTGAAAGGCTGGATTCCTGCACCTGTCTTGGTCACTGTTAGCCAGCTGCATGGACACACCCAAGAGAACTGTCAGGAGGCCTGTAGACCTAAGCAAGCCATGCCCCGTGGAAATTTGAAGCACAGCTGTGCACATGCCTAAATTCCATTCCTCAGGTGGCATAAGTAAATGTCTCTGAAATACGCAGCTTGACCTGTGAGTACCGCTCTGTTTCTCTGAGTACGTAATGCAACAGAACCGTCTTAGGAAGCCTGAAGTGAGGAGCAAGGCCTTTGTTGAGGTCAGGGTCCAGTTGTTCTCTGAGATTCCAGTATTCGAGTGAGCATATGAATGTTGTACAGGGCGGTAGAGGACTGAGGGTGGCTTTCCAGGAAGGAAGTGGTGAGTGGGGGTGTACTTTGCTCTGAAGTGGTATGTGGGGATGCTCTGTAACTGCTCTGCTGACCTCATCTATCCCAGAGAGACACTCTGACCCGGATCACACAGGCTAAGTGGGACATAAATTGGCCTGATTCACTTTAAAAAAAAAAAAAAACTTAGAAAACTAAGTATTCTAATGATAATTATTGTTATCAGTGCTGTGATCAGGCCTTCATTCATAGGTGAGGGTCATAGAAATGCTTGTTTGTGACAGGGCCTCACTACACAGCCCTGGCTGACCTGAACTTCTCATGTAGACCAGGCTGCCCTGGAACTCACAGAGATCTGCCTGCCTCTGCCTCTTGAGTGCTGGGATTAAAAGTGAGCACCACCATGCCTGGCCTGCTTAAAGTCAATATTGTTAGACTAGCCGATCCCATATTAAGGACTCTGTAAAACACAGATATGCAGGAGATTTCCGTCTTTCTTTTTACTGTTATGAGTTAGTCACCTTAGGTTCATATTTGTGATGCTTGGTGCCCAAGTTATGGTGTTATTTTGAATCTATATCCCATAAAGCCTTAATACATGGGGTCATAAGCCTGTGGTTCCCTGGGAGACCCTTGGAAAAGGTAGGGAATATGACAAAAGCCCTCAGAGCTAATAAATAGGTTGAAATTTTCAACCACTCTCAAATGTACAAGTTACCCGGTCCTTTTCTGTAATCAATTTGAAATAATTCCTTAAGTTCCAAGAATATATCCTATAAATATTAAATATGTTTCTTACAACTAAGAAATTAGCAGAAGGATGTTCAGGAAGTGCTATTTATGAATATAAGACATTGGAAATAACCCACGTTTCCTGTTAACATGTCATTTCTTAGCTAAGTTATGATATATTTATACAGACCTAGTAAGTCACGTTGCTGAGAAAGATGTGATGACACAGTGATCTGTTGATAATAGAGCGTTGTTTTTGAAAACCTAGTTAGTGAACTCCTAGTTAATGAACTCCTAGTTAATGAACTCCTAGTTAGTGAACTCCTAGTTAGTGAACTCCTAGTTAATGAACTCCTAGTTAGTGAACTCCTAGTTAGTGAACTCCTAGTTAGTGAACTCCTAGTTAGTAAACTCCTAGTTAATGAACTCCTAGTTAGTAAACTCCTAGTTAGTAAACTCCTAGTTAGTAAACTCCTAGTTAGTAAACTAAACTAGTTAGTAGATTCCCTTCTCATCAAATACATTTATGTGAAATTTGGCAATATTGACATGTTAATATTTGTTCCTTATCAAATTATGTTTTATTTTCTCAAATTTTATAACCCATATTTGGTATGAAAATAGCAACTGTTAATCATTTTAAATTCTTATTTCTGAATTTTATTCAACTAGGGTTTCTTTAGGTTAGCGGCGCCCTCTGCTGATCAACTTGTACACGGAAATTCAGAGATGGAAGCCAGTATTTATCAAAACCAAACTAAAAGGATTGAGAAGAAAGAGAGAGTGGGGTGGAGCAGGAATCCCGTGGAAGACTGACTTAGTTTGACCCTTGCAGGGGGCACCACTAACCCTCCTCAGAACAGTTGACCGTGAGCTCTATCTTTTATCCTTTTGCTGGGCCTTGTTATTGGACCATCTACAATTCACGGTCACCCCATTTTATGGAAGCTGCCAAAGACAGAACGGGAAATATAGGCAGGAGTGCAGGTGAGAGGGCAAGTGGTAATGACCAGTAGGTCCAAGGCTCAGGGCAAAGAAAGAAAGATAGCCAAATAAATGACATCTGTGTGGGAAGGGGCTTGTCAGACGGGCTCAGGTGTGAGGTCACAAACGGGGGGAATTCTTCAGCACATGCAACTAGAAAAGAAGATACGGCTGGAACTTTTCTGTAGGCTGGAGCATCTGACACAAAGAAGTGTGCCAGTAGCTTAGGGGAAATAATAGGAGGCGTTATTACTGTTTATTTATTAGAGATAGCCTATATGTTTTGCTCACAGAGATATAATAAATGATTTGTTAAATACCTTCTCAATTCCAAGTACACTATGTTTACAATAATTCTATCCATCTTGCTGATGAAGGCAAATCCAGCTAATGTATTAGTACCAATGCAAAATGGACACGTCACTCGTCAATAAGAGCCTTGTGGTGGTCTTTGAATAAGGATGCTCCTAATAGCTTCATATATTTGAATGTTTGGTTCCCATCTAGGCTGTGTGGGAAGAATCGGGGAGTATGGCCTTGTTGGAGGGGGGTGTGGCCTTGGAGGAGGGGTGTCACTAGAGATGGGTTTTGAGGTTTCAAAGCCTACACCAGGCCTAGTCTTGCTCGTTCTGCCTCCAGCCTGCAGATCAGGATGTAAGCTCTCACGCTCCAGCAGCATGCCTTCCTGCTTGCCACTCTGCTCCCTGCCATGATAAGCATGGACTCGGCCTTTGAGCAAGCAAGCTCCTAATGCAATGCCTCCTTCTCTATGTAGCCATGGTCATGGGTTTCTCTTCACAGCAACAGAACAGTGGCTAAGCTTCATCTGGGCAACTCTGACATCCATTCTACAGCCTTACAAAGACCCCGTGTCACAGTTGTTATAATTGCCCTACATACATTTTTTTTTAATTTTATGGAACATTTAAGCATACTTATGTATTTGCAGTCTCCTGTCCCCTTGCTAGCTCCAAATATTAGTAAGCAGTGATTTTGTACCTCACCAGCATGATCTCTTCTGTGTGCAGATGCCCACCGACAATCCAGTCATCTGTTAAGGAATATTGCTTTGTTAGAATTCTCAGCTGTATGTCCATTCATTTTACCAAAAAGATAGGTGTGAACCTGTATTAGGAGTAGATCTCGGGCTGAGAGAGCAGCCAGCTCAGTTGGTAGAGTGATAACCTAGTATGGACTTGGACTCAATCCCCACCACAGCATCAAGCTAGGAATGATGATGACACAGACTCACAATCCCAGCACTCAGGAGGAGGCAGGAGGATCAAGGTCCTTGACAATATAGTGAGTTTGAGACCAAGGATATGCCCAGCCCTCTCTCTCAAAGACAGACAGACAGACAGACAGACAGACAGAGAGGCAGAGAGACAGAAAGACAGATGTACGCTCACACTCACACACACACACACACTACTAACACTACATAAAGGCCTGGTCTGTGTCTATGGCCTATAACCAGAGTTACTGTGAAGCGTCTTGACCAGCTCTGTGGAATTGTTCACTTTTAAAACTATACAGTGCTGGGGCTGAACAGATGAATCAAGGGTTAAGAGCAAGGGCTGCTCTCCCATTATAACCAGGTTCAACTCCCACCACCCAGCTCACAACCATCCGTCATTCCAGTGCCAGGGAACCCCACTGCCCTCTTCTGGACTTCTTAATATCAGACACTCACGTGGTGTAGAACCATACATGTAGCTAAAACATACACGTACATAGAATAAGTGAATAATACATAAATAAAAACTACACCATGCTGTAAGCAGGTGAGATTGAGCCTTGACATTCCTAATCCAGGGCCTGACATTTGAGCTAGGCCAGGAGGGATAAAGCGGCAGGATGTGGTCACCTCAGTGTGGAACTTCCTCACGCTTGTGGCTCAACAGCAGGGCAGTCTGATTATCACAGAGCAACTGGGCAGCACATGTAGATTGGGAATCATATGAAAACACTTGACATGACGAATCTGGTTGCTGTTTCTTGGCCAAGAGAGGCACAAGACTCATCTTGATTGAATATAAAAGTTCTACTTGTTAAGAACAAGTTGGGTCATGGTAACTGAGCACAGTAGAACATAAAACTTATTGGGGAGTACAAGAAGATCTTGGAGTCACAGTGTGTCCCTCAACCTAGGCTACTCAGCCTCTGCGGATGCTGATGTAACTGTAAACATGTCTAACTCCGTTTCTAACAAGTGTTGATCATAGGGGAGTTGTGTCCCAAATGGTACTGCCTTCGCGGTCATTTCTGTTACATCTTCAAAAAATTGTCCAAAAAAGAATATTTGCTAAATAAACAATTAGACCCATTTTATGGGAGTCAGCATAATTTAAGTTCAGAACCAACAGCCTATATTTTTAACTATCGATGAAATAAACTATGCTTTTCAGTAATAGTTGAAAACATATTAAAATGTATTATGTACAAATAAGTTTGGGAGAATTTGGAGAACCCAAGGAAGTTGTAGTAATAACAATTGAGGCTTCCCAATACATGCTCTAGAGACAAACATCGGAACAAGAACAAATGAGCTACATAAATCTCAAAACGACTTCCATATGTGAACTTCATATTTTCCATACACTTAAAAAAGTAAAGAAAAAGTGCCCCTGAACTATCTCGCAGTAATGAGGAAAATACTTCAGAAGAATGCTAAGTCGTGAATCTGAAAAGTCCCTCAAGTGGTTGAACATTTGCTCCCTAGCTGGTGGCACTGCTTTGGGAAGTTGCAATCCTTTGAGGCACAGACCCTAGTGGGCCTCAGTTCTAACCCATGCTTTCTGCTTCTTAGCCTAGCAGGATGTAAATGAGCTGGGCAAACAGTTCCCTCTGCCATCAAGTCTTCTTCCCCCACTGTGATGGACTAAAACTACCAACTACCAGGCCTAGAGAATGGATCCTGCTTCAGGCAGCTACCTACAGTGGTAGATACAGGGAGCCAAACAGACTGGAAAAGTGTTGAGACTGGGAAGGAGACAGCAGGCTCTGAGGTAGACTGCAAATGACTCCTAACCAAAAAAAAAAAAAAAAAAAAAAAAAAAAAAAAGGCCTCAGGTGTGAAATAATGAAAAGAAGTGTTGACTTAAGACGAACTTAACGATGGGCACCAGATGAGATGAACCAATTGTGAGAGTCTTTCAGAGAGATAAAGGATAAAGAGATGGAAAACATACTCCAGTTGGAAATTCCCTGAGAATGAGATAAAGAATCAAAGCCTAGAGGTTTAGGAACCAGGAGAAGAGAAAGTCAATAAACTCACATCCTTCTCCACACTCTAAAGAAAAGCAAAAGCCACCTAGGTTATCCCTTAGACTTCCCTTCAGGGGATGTACAGTGACTAAAGAAAGCGCTACAAAGAGGAAAGTTTATACATTTTTATTGATGTGCTCAAAAATTTGGGGATATTTAACTACTGTATCCCTTTTTTTATTTGCAGAATATTTTCAATTAATAATAAGCGATAATATGGCAAAGAACAATTATTTTAGTGATTTTTTTTTTTTACTGTGGTGGTTTGAATAGGTTTGACCCGATAAATTCATGTGCTTGAATGCTTGGCCGATTGAGAGTAGCACTATTAGGAGGTGTGGCCTTGTTGGAGTAGGTGTGGCCTTGTTGGAGTAGGAAGTGTTGTCATTGTGAAGATGGGTTTTGAGGTCTCCTGTACTCAAGCTATGCCCAGAGTGATGGTCTCCTCCTGGGTGCCTTCTGATTAAGATGTAGGTAGACTCTTGTCTCCTTCAGTAACATGTCTGCCTGCAAGCTACCTTGTTTCCTGCTATGATGGTAATGGATTGAACTTCTGAAACTGTAAGCCAACCCCAATTACATGTTTGCCTTTATAAGAGTTGCCTTAGTCATGGTGTCTCTTCACAGCAATGACACCCAAACTCCGACACTTCCTAAAGCTTTTCCCTGTCACTCTGGGAAAGTTCTACTTTATGAGCACTGAAGCATAGTTCAAGCATAGTTCTAAATATACAGTCCAATGAGCTTTGAACACATTCACAAAGGTGTAAGCAACCAACAGTCAAGAAACAGTACTCCTATCACCACTGGAAAGTTTCCTGTGACTCTCATGATTGATACTCTGCCCCAGACTAAACCCCGGGCAACCAGTCTTCTGCTCTCTGTGGTGGTACCATGACCTTTACTGCAGTATGATAGAAATTTGAGTGATACCCGTGAGACCACTATGTCTAGACTCTTTCTCTTAGTGAAATATACTTCTGGCAATCACATATGTAACTGGGAGAAATCAGAATTCACTATTTCACCTAAGTATTTTTGTAACATGAGAAACTCAAGCTAGCTCAAATAATAATATTGAGTGAGCATTCTATTATGCAAATCTAGTATCAACATAAAATTATCATTATCTAAACTAAGGTTTGTTAGATTTGAATATTCCTTTTCTGGTCTATAGGATATAGACTTGTAGTTATGAGACATTTTATAGTTTTTCAAAACGTAGAATGAAATAAAAAGTAGGCGAAGCATTTTTAGAGAAAAACAATGCTTAGATGTGTCTGTGTTTTATATATATATTATATAGTGTATGTATTCACAAATGCTTTTAAAATGTACATCAAATCCCAGCATACCTATTGAGAATGAGAAAGATAAGTTGCTAATTTTTGTGAAGGACAAATGGTATATACTGAGCAAGAAAAGAAATTAAGCGGTAAGTCGCTGTAAGGTTGGGATGCAATGGCAGCCTAGGAAGGAACTGAGAAACTTCCCTGCTAAAGCAAATCAGCATTCCAGAAGGACTTCAGAGACAAGAGCAGACTTCATAGCTCAGCTACAAGGACTCGGTGCAACTTCACTGCCTACATTCCTTGGATGCCATCTGAATTACAGAAAAGCTGGGAGTAGATAAAAGCCAATGTCCTGAAGGTTTGCTTCCCTACCCAGATGGAGGACCAAAAGGACTCAGCGTGTGACTCTCCTAGACCCAGGCCAGAGAGGCACACAGTTCTGACTCCAGCTTGCAGAAGACACTTGATGATGCTTACTGTTAGGTAAACATCTTCCCTTGATACAACACTGAGAGTTTAGATTATAACACTGAGAGTGCAGTTTATGAATACTGAACTAACCCTAGAATTCATACAATTCATAAGATTATGAATGAATGATACGATGTATTATTTATATGGCTTCTTATACCTAAAGAGAACAAGAGAAAACCAACACCATCATTCCCTTTGTATGCCAACGACCAAGAGCCGTTTCCAAAGAAAGCGCAGATGCACGAACACGCGTGCGCTCTCTAACACACACACACACACACACACACACTCTCTCTCTCTCTCTCTCTCTCTCTCTCTCTCTCTCTCTCTCTCGCCCGTCTCTCTCTCTCTCTCTCTCTCTCTCTCTCTCTCTCTCTCTCTCTCTCTCTCTCTCAAAAAAAATGGTGAATGAGCAATTTGTGTCTTTTGGCATCTTCTATTCTTTAAGAAATTTAGCCTTCTAAGATGGGAGGAGATGAATGCTCTGGAATTAGAAAGATCATATCTACGAGGAAAAGCACAAAACTCTACCCGAGGAAAACACCAGTGGTACAAGCTACAGCATTCATTCCTAGCTGATTGACCACTGGAGGGCAGCAGAGACAAGATTTTAATAAACCAATTCTCATTACCTTCGTGGTAGATTGATTTAACACATTAAGCGCACACTTTCCTCTTGCACTTATTCATTCGACAAATTCACTAAGTTATGACAACATATTAACTGGTGTCTTCTGGATTCCAGAACATTAAGGCGTGTTTTCAAGGGTGTGCCTTCGAGTAAGAGAGACAGAGAAGTAAATAGCCACTTCTGTTGGGAGACCGGAAGGTGGAAGATGGGAGTGTTCACTGGTCAAAGGGACTCCACGACCAGCCTTTGTGTCCTAGAGATTTTCTTAGGAAGACATTCAGGGCTGAAATGAGAGGATTAGGAGGAGATGGGGACAAATCACTGAGAAGAGAACAAACGTTGGGCAGAGCAGAAAGGATGACAAACCCAGAATGTGCGCTTAGAGAGACCGGGCCGCGGAAAGGAGCACCAGGAACCATATGAAGATATTCGGACTTTACCACGAAACACCATTTTAACGTTACAAAGCCAACCGTGGCCTCTGTGAAAAAGATGGGTCAGAATGGAAAATATTGTAGACTGATCACATTCACAAAATGATGGTGAAATTAACAAGTCTTGATTCAGTTCAGAAGCTGATTCAGAATCTAGGTTTGACAGGTGTTGAGTACATTTCGAAAAGTGTTTTTGGGTGTGTTCTTAAATAGTTAACACTTTCATCTGGATTTTCTTGGGAAGACAACTGGACTGTTGCTATTCATTCACTCACAATGTCAGCATCACTGTCTGGATGTCACTTATGGATTCTTGCAAATCAAACCCAATGATGTTGAGGTCTACATGCTTAAATATGCACTCAAAAAGGAAGCCACTTCATCTTTCACTGTGTTGAGAAAAACTTGAACTGTCTGGTGTTCATCTAAGATACTTTCCATTTCAATGGGAAAGCACTGATTTTATTGAAACGTTTTAATTTTTTTAATGACTTATTTTTATGTGTGTGGGTGTGTTTCCTGGAATATGAGCATGCAGTGCCCTCAGAGGGCAGAAGAGGGCGTCAATTCCTTAGGAGTTATAGATGTTTGTAAGTCATCTGATTGGTGCTGAGAATTGAACCTGAAGCCTGTAGAAGAAAAGCCAGTGCTCTTAAAGCCCTGAGCCATCTCTCCAGCCCCCCCCCCCCATATTTATTTTACTGGTAGAACTGCTTCTGTTTGTGAACTCCCTTTGACAAATGGGACGCTATCTTATCTTGTTGTTTACTGAATATCTGCTTACGCATAAAATCCATAAGATGCCATGGGAGCTCAGCGAGGTTTATAATTCAGCATATAAAACATGAAACCATATCTGTGCGTTAAAAAAAAAAAAAAAAAAAAAAAAAAAAAAAAAAAAAACATGCCTTGGTGGTATGTATAACACCTAAACTACTCTCTCCTTGGGCAAATTACAAGCATAGGGTCTAGGGAACAATTAGAAGGGAAATGTGATTATGAGAGAAGGTTTGTGCAGCTGTGTGCTTTCTGATTAATTCATCTGCTGCTTATTAAGAAATGGGCTGGAAGGGGTAGAAATTCTTCTGCTGTATTTTCTTTAACAAACTTCCCTGAAAGGAACTTCAGAATTTTAGGGTCTGGAAGGGGGAACTTGGTGAATATGCCAAAATACTACAGCAGCAGATGGTATAGAACATTTTTTTTTTAAGCTGAGAAGTGATATTAAAGTTAAAGGCAGTAAGTTAGAAAAATATTTGAGTCTAAAGATATTCATATTTTAGAATGATCATTTGGTATCTGCGATGTTCATTTAAAACTGTTTAACTATGCCTTGCCAACTTTTATCTTACGTCCCAAGCTAGCTGCAATGAATTGCCAGGAAGATATAGAAAGGAAAAAACAAATTAGGCAAATGGCATTCCTTCAGGGATGTTTCAAAATGTAAATAATACTTGTTGACATATAATTATCAAAAACACATGATAACTCTTTCAGCCAGATACCTTGAATAAAAATATATGACAATGTTCTAAGCCTGAAGTAAAAATAAATAAATAAATATTGTAAGTTGAAAAGGGCTTTATTATGTACCTAAATCCATTCAAAACATTCCTGATCAACTTAGTTACATGAAAATAAATTTGTGCAGCCTTAAATACCAGTGAAATCCCTACTGACACAGTGGGGATTATTTTTTCAAACTGCATGTACTTAACGAGTAAACGTATCACATGATCCATGGATACAGGTGATTCTGGATAGCACCTGGATTGGCTAATGCAGGGAGTTATCTTAAACATCAGAAGAGAATTCCCCATGGACAAATAATGATCTGGGAATGAGCGGATCAGGAGGTGGAAGATGGTTGAAAATGACAGCTACTGTTTTTGATGTATCACTCTGAGATGCCCACAGCCCAATGGCATCAAGATACAGATTGTAAACGTTTAAACAAAATGGAGTAACATTTGGACTAAAAAAATGGAGGTTTCTGCCTCATGAATATTCACGAGTGGAGAAAATATGAAGCTAGAAATGGGAGTCTGCACTGAGAGAGTCTTTATGTGCTGAGAAGAAAAAGCAAAAGGCTGTGAGGCCAGACAGAGGCAGAAGATGCTACATTAGAAATAGAATCCACGCCGGGGCAGTGGTGGCGCACGCCTTTAATCCCAGCACTTGGGAGGCAGAGGCAGGCGGATTTCTGAGTTCGAGGCCAGCCTGGTCTACAGAGTGAGTTCCAGGACAGCCAGGACTACACAGAGAAACCCTGTCTCGAAAAACCAAAAAAAAAAAAAAAAAAAAAAGAAAAGAAAAAGAAAAGAAATAGAATTCACTACTTTTTGGTATGAGTCACGAACATCTGCCAAGTTAGTCGAGGTGTTAGAGACAATCGTCACTAAAGCTTGGCTCTTTAAAGTCTTTTGGTCAAAAGAGTGACAATCTCTTTTCTTTTTTCTATTTAGTCTTTGACCTTTTCATAAATAGAGTACCTTGGTCATTTGTACCCAGCTCTCTCCAAGTACCTCCAACATGGGCCTCTTGTGCCTTTGTAATCTTCCTGGTTTTGATTAATGACCCATGAGTCCACCCAGTGCTATCTGTTGGATGCGGGTGCATGCTAACCTGAGCTTGTGAGGATAACCATAGCTGTCACATGTTCACAGGCATAGTGGCCATGTCATCGTCCAGGGAGCCTTTCCAATCACGTCTCTCCACCCTCTGGCTTTTACATTCCTTCCATCCCCTTTTCATGATTTTTCCTGAGCCTTGGAGGCAGGAGTTGACATAGATGTCCCATGTAGGTCTGAGAATAAAGTGACATACGCTGTTTCATAGTAGTATGTACGATTCATGATCCAGCAGTCTTGGTCTGACACTGGGGATTGTGGGTTCATATTTAGTATAAAATTAAACTGAATGAAAAATTAAGCATGCAAACAGAGGACATAAAATAAAGTTGCAATTATAACCCAGAAGGTCAGGGAATAATGAGAAAGACAATGGTCAGGTTGGAACTATGCCATCCGGGTGACAGTTCTAGCCACAATAGCAGATGGGATCTTGGCTGGTTAGTTTTGTCAGAAATAAAAGTCACTTAGGAAGAGGGAACATCAGTGAGGAATTGCCTCTATCAGATTGGCCTGCAGATACACCTGTGGGGAAATTTATTAAATTATTGACATGGGAAGGCCTAGCCCACTGTGGGCAGTACCACCCTTAGGCAGATGGCCCTGGGTTGTATAAGAAAACAAGCTGAACAAGATATGGAGAGCGAGTCAGTGAACAGTTACTCCATGGTCTCTGCTGCATTTCCTGCCTTCAGGTTTCTGCCCTGTCTTCCCTGGATGGACTATGAGGCAATGTTCTAAACCAAATCAACCCTTTCTTCTCTGAGTTTCTGTTAGTGTTTTATCACAGCAACAGAAAGCAAACTAACCGGAGACAACACTAGAGCAGCCTCGGGCTAGCTGCCCCTGCTCTATCTTGTCCACCGAATCTATTCAAATTGCAATGGAACTGGGAAGAGGACTCAGTTGATAAAATGCTTGCCTCACAAGCATGAGAAGTTCAGTTTGGACTCTAGAACTCACATGGAAATAGTAAACAGGATGGCACACACCTCTAATCCAGCAATGACAAGACAGGAGTTGGAGACAGGGAGGTCTTTGTAAGCTTTTAGGCCAACTAGAGCCTGGCCTACTCTGAAATGCAAATGAATGAGAATCCAAAAAAAAAAAAAAAACAAAAAAAAAACCCAAAACAACAACAACAACAAAACCCAAATGTGAAAGGTGCTCCAGAACTGGTGCCTGAGACTGTCTGTGAACTATATGCATAGTTTCAGATGCACACACACACACACACACACACACACACACACGCCAGGATAGACTAGCAATCCAAACAGCAGATATTGAAGACTAACAGCTATTGCTAGACTCTGAAAGAAATTTTCAGTAATTGTTGGACGAGTGAAAGTAAATTTATAACAAATCTGGTTTGTTTCTCTGCCCTCGTTGCTTTATGAAATAAACTGTTCCTACCACAGTGGAGTCCGGGGACAATTGAAAACACCATTTCAACGTCTTCCTTGGTGAACCCTACTCACTGTGACTTGCTTGAATAAATGGGACTTCTCAGCTAAATTGGCCATCCAAGTGCTTGGTACAAATAAACGAGAAGCAGACACTAGCTTCTACACGAATCCTCCTACACACTGATAAATATTTCTCAGTAAAAACAGTAAGGAAAGAGAATTCTGAAGAGCAGACACTAGTCAGGAATGTTCATAACTTGTTACAAGTTCTGGGGAGGAGGTTTCATCAGTGTCTAAGTACTCACGATGTCTACTGTGAGACCTTTGCTCTGCAGAATATCACACTAAGCAAACTTGCATATTCACAAATGGTATGCCATCTGTGCAAAAATAAATACTTATAGAATAGAAGACTACAAAATTAGTAAGCCACTAAGTTCAACTCTAAAAAAGTATAGAAAGTGGTCAGCAGAATTCTAGCTAGACCTCTTGTGAAATGGCCCCAGAGTAGCTATTCATGTGTGCAATGGCATTAGTCCCCACACCCACCCCTAGCATTCACAATTTTTAAAATAACAGTACGTTTCTGGATTAGTTTTTATAATGGTGGCTTGCCAGTTACACTCTGGTTACACTTGAATTTTTTGTCCTTGGAGTGGACATGGGATTTGGAGTGACTGTGGAGGGTTCCTTATACCTTGCCAAAATGCTAGTTTCTGTCTTGGGCCTTGCAAGGACCAGTAGCCCTTGGGAGAATCCCGAGCCATGTGGCCAAAGGTGAGCAGAGGCTTTCTCTTGTCCTTGGGGATACAACAGCCTGATTGCTCCTACAGTAGATCACCTTACATTTGAGTCCTGCACACCCTCTAGTCCTGTTCCCATGACCACATTTTTTAAAGCCAAGAATCAACATCTTCAAGGTCACCAGGAAGGAGATAGAGATGGATTATTGGCAAGACTCAAAACAACCTCTTCAGCTCAATTATTTGAAGACTCAGGGTTGCTTGTCTGACCAGAAACCTGTAAAACTTAACCTTAGATAGTTATCCTGCCTCATGGATTTCTTATATCAAAACTGTAGGTCTGTTTTGGGGGGGGGGTTGTTTGTTTGTTTGTTTGTTTGTTTGTTTTTGTCTTATTTGGTTTCAATGTCTAATGTGTCCTCTAACTCACTATGTAGCAGAGGATGGCCTTGAACTTCTGATCCTCCTGGCTCCATGTCCCATTTGCTGGATTATAGCTGTGTACAAGGTGCCCTTTTTATGTGATTCTGGGGATCAACGCAAAAGACTCACGATGTTAGGAAAGCACCCTCCCAACTCAGACGCCTCATGGACTGAGTCATACAAGCCATTAGAAACACAGGCTAGGCCCCAAAGGAGGAAGACGTACACGGGTCCAAAGAGACAGATGCAGGTTTAGTGAGGTATAGCCTAAACAAAGTGAACACAGGCCTATCCCAAAGGAGACAGACACAAATAGAGCCCAAGGGGACAGGTACGTTGAACGTTGGCCCTAAACTAAGCAGCTCTAGCCAGTCCCATCAAACTTACCATGGGTTGGAAATACACAGAAACCCCATGAGAATGGCCCAAGAGAACAGGCGTGGACAACCCAGGGAGAGTGACTGTGAATTAAAAAAAAGCCAAACAGTCATTTCCACAGACTCCAATGAAATCCAGACCATGATTAGAGACCACTTGAAAATTTATACTCTAAAAAGGCTGGGAAACCTAGTGGAAATGGATAGGGTTCTAAGTGCATGTCATCTATCAAAATTAAAGCCAGGAGCTATAAAGAAATCAAATTGACCCATCACAAGCAACGAGACTGAAATGCAAAGCCTCCCCTCACAGAAGAGTCCAGGACAGAACGCATTATCTCCTGAATTTCATAAAACTTTTAAGGAAGATCTCATAGTAATGCTTCTTGTTCCAACATATAGAAAGCAAAGGAATATTACCAAATTTATTCTATGAAGTCAGCATTATCCTACGACCCAAACAACAAAATCACAACAAAAAAGAAACTGCAGACCAGCTTCTTTGCTGTACGTAGTCACAAACAAAATACTTTCAAACTAGCTTCAGGGACACATTCAGAAGACAGACATCATGAGTAAGTATGCTTCACTCTGGAGACACGACGTTGGCTTAACCTATGTAAATCAATAAATGTAAGGCACCATATAAACAAAGTGAAGAACAAAAGCCACATACTCATCTCTATGGTGATGAAAGGGCATGCTCCAAGGCTCAACGGACCAGCAGAGCTGCCTGGAAAAGTCACTCAGCAGTCTCTGAGCTGCCTCAAGTTGTGTGGTGAACTCCAGGTCCCTGGCTTTCATGAGCTGTCACCCATGCTGACATTGGCTGTTGGTGATGCAGTTTTCATTGAATTATTTCTGCCCCTGTATAAAACCCCTCCCCCATACTACAAACAACCCCAAAGGGTTCACTGGTTTACGAAGTTGGTATCCTTACTTAGGTTTCTCAAATCTTCCCATTCTGGGTTGAGTAGTCATTTATTCACATCTTTCCAGATAGCATCACACAACACCATATAACTAAAATTAGGAGTTTGGTGTAGAAGACAGCACACAGACCATGTCTTTCTGGTCTTAAATTGTAGTGACGGTCTTGGATAAGGGTCAGAATTTCCAAGGAGTGTGGGAGAGAAATGAGGTCCAGCTCCAGTGGTTTAAAAACATCCATATTAAATATGGGGGTGGCTCCTGGGAGATTCAAACATTCTAACTTTTTGGCTTAGTCGGTGACTCTATTGTACACCCCATTGCTCTCTCAAAATATGGTTAGGAATGCCACTCTCCTCAAGTCTACCACATTAGTAACAAAAGGCTGCCTGCAAGTGTATACTTTTCCTCACAGGAATTAATTTGGAAAGACTCCTTTAAAATGAAAAGAAAAATTGTCTTAAAAAAATAAAAAACAATTCAGAAATTTGAGGTAGAGATGAGAGCTCTGTGTTCACTGTGAATTTTCTTATAATAAACCAACGTAACAAAAACTAGAAAGAGAAGAGGAATCTGAGATGTATACCCAGAAGCTGGAGTGTACAAGTTATAAAACACACTATTCTTCCTTGGATTAGAGGAGAGAGTTAGAACAGATGTTCTGTTGTGTCCTAGCATTGCCACAGTCATTTGGGCAGGACCTTGGCTCTTCTGAGAACTCTGGTGGTTCTTGTATAGCAGGAAATAAAGCTCATGAGACAAGCCACGTGCTCTTGGTAATTGGTTGAGCTGGGGAACAGTGTTGCAAGACCTAAAGAAGGAGAATGCTGTGCCATGAAAATGATTGTACCACAGAAAAGTCAACCAGAGTCCTTCAGCTCTGGGTCAGAACAGAAATGAATTCACAGGTCTGTGGAGATGGTGCAAAGCCTCCAGTGCAGCTCTGATGATACTAGATTCAGAAAGGTTTGGGGGAGGTCAACAAGGGAGGACTCCCAGATGGGAAGGCTAATCAGATCATCTTGCAAACCCATCTGAAGAGAGCTAAGCTGTTCAGGGTTCCTAAAGGCTGTAGTAGTTCTCACTCCTAATAAACACAGTCTGGGAAAGAAGAGACATGGAAGCAGTGGGTTATGGGGGAAAGGTCAGACCAGCCAAGATTCAGAATTAAGCTCTGATGGGAGCAGTCAATGGTTCTAACTAAGGCCTGGAGAGTCTTCCAAAATAAATACCCTCATTTTGATTTGGGGTGACTTCTTTTAGCCTGTAGATTTCAAGGAATTGTCCCATCTTATCTACATTATTAAATATATATGTGTGGGTTGTTTGTAGTGTGTATTTTCCTTTTAATTTCCATGGTCTATGGGGTCTGTAGTGATAGCACACTTTTTGTTCCCAGGTTGATCATTTTCTTCTTCTCTTTTTTTTTATTAGATATTTTATTTATTTACATTTCAAATGTTATCCCCTTTTCCAGATTCCCCTCCAGAAACCCCCTATCTCATTCTCCCTCCCCCTGCTTCTATGAGGGTGCTCACCCACCCACCTACTCCTGTCTCCCTACCCTGGCATTCCCCTACACTGGGGCATCAAGCATTCCCAGGACCAAGGGCCTCTCCTCCCATTAATGTCCAACAAGGCCATCCTCTGCTTCATATGCATCTGGAGCCATGGGTCCCTCCATGTGTACTCTTTGGTTGGTGGTCTAATTCCTGGAAGCTCTGGGGGATCTTGTTGTTTGATATTGTTCTTTCTATGGGTTACAAACCCTTTCAGCTCCTTCAGTCCTTTCTCTAACTCTTCCATTGGAGACCTTGTGCTCAGTCCAATGGTTGGCTGCTAGCATCTGCCTCTGTATTTGTCAGGCACTGGCAGAGTTTCTCAAGAGACAGCTATATCAGGCTCTTGTCAGCAAGTATTTCTTAGCATCCACAATAGTGTCTGGGTTTGGTGTCTGTATATGGGATGGATCCCCAGGTAGGGCAGTCTCTGGATGGCCTTTCCTTCAGTCTCTGCTCCACACATTGTCTTCATATTTCCTCCCTTGAGTATTTTGTTACCCCTTATAAGAACTGAAGCATCCACACTTTGGTCTTCCTTCTTTTTTGAGTTTCATGTGGTCTGTGAATTTTATCTTGGGTATTCCAAGCTTTGGGGCTAATATCCACTTATCAGTGAGTGTATACCATATATGTTCTTTTGTGACTGGATTACCTCCATCCTTTTGCCTAAGAATTTCATGAAGCCATTGTTTTTAATAGCTGAGTAGTACTCCATTGTGTAAATGTACCATGTTTTCTCTATCCATTCTTCTGCTGAAGGACATCTGAGTTCTTTCCAGCTTCTGGCTATTATAAATAAGGCTGCTATGAACATAATGGAACATGTGTCCTTGTTATATGTTGGAGCATCTTTTGGGTATATACCCAGGATGAAATAGACAAATACCAAGTGCCAAAGTTAAATCAGGATCAGATAAACCATCTAAACAGTCCCATAACCCCTAAAGAAATAGAAGCAGTCATTAAAAGTCTCCCAACCAAAAAAAAAGTCCAGGACCAGATGTGTTTAGTGCAGAATTCTATCAGATCTTCAAAGAAGACCTAATACCAATACTCTTCAAACTATTCCACAGAATAGAAACCAAAGGAACACTACCCAATTTGTTCTATGAAGCCACAATTATACTCATACCTAAACCACACAAAGACCCAACAAAGAAAGAGAACTTCAGACTAATTTCCTTTATGAATATCAATGAAAAAATACTCAATAAAATTCTCACAAACTGAATCCAAGAACACATCAAAACAATCATCCACCATGATCAAGTAGGCTTCATCCCAAGGATGTAGGCATGGTTCAATATATGGAAATCCATCAATGTAATCCACTATATAAACAAACTCAAAGAAAAAAAAACACATAATCATCTCACTAGATGCTGAGAAAGCATTTGACAAAATTCAACATCCCTTCATGGTAAAAGTCTTGGAAAGAACAGGAATTCAAGGCCCATAGCTAAACATAGTAAAAGCAGTATACAGCAAGCCAGTAGCCAACATCAGACTAGATGGAGAGAAACTTGAAGCAATCCCACTAAAATCAGGGACTAGACAAGGGTGACTACTCTCTTCCTACCTATTCAATATAGTACTGGAAGTCCTAGCCAGAGCAATTAGACAACAAAAGGATGTCAAAGGGATACAAATTGGAAAGAAGGAATCAAAAATCACTATTTGCAGAATGACATGATAGTATTCTTAAGTGACCCCAAAAATTCCACCAGAGAGCTCCTAAACCTGATTTAAAAAAAAAAAAAAAAAAAAAAAAAAAAACTTCAGCAAAGTGGCTGGATATAAAATTAACTCAAACAAATCAGTAGCTTTCCTCTACTCAAAGGATAAACAGACTGAGAAAGAAATTAGGGAAATGACACCCTTCACAATAGTCATAAATAATACAAAATACCTTGGTGTGACTCTAACCAAGCAAGTGACAAGAACTTCAAGACTCTGAAGAAAGAAACTGACGATCTCAGAAGATGGAAAGATCTCCATGCTCATGGATTGGCAGGATTAATAGAGTAAGAATGGCCATCTTGTCGAAAGCAATTTACAGATTCAATGCAATCCCCATTAAAATTTCAACTCAGTTCTTCATAGAGTTAGAAAGAGCAATTTGCAAATTCATTTGGATAACCCAGGATAGCAAGAACTATTTTCTTCTTCTCCTACACCTCCTCCGGTTTCATGGTCTGATTGCCTAGTGTTTTAATCAGTGAATGACTCTTTGCTTTCCTCCCTTTCACTTGTTTTACTGGTCTCAAGCACATTGAGTTTTCCCTCCTTGAGTTCAATTTGCTCTGTTTTTTTTTTTTCCCTAATTTCTTAAGAGGTTAGATGATCAGTTTGAAGTCTCCTTCTTGTTTTAAAGTATGAACATTTAATGCTATAAAGATTTTTTAGTGTGAGCATGAACGCTATCGTTTCCTGTAATATTCCCTTTAGATGACTCCATTCCATAATGACATATTTACATTTTTGTTCAGCTTTAAAATGTGTTCTAATTACCCTTGAGAATTTTTCTTTGGTACACAAATAGCTTTAACTTCCAAGTATTTGGAGAGACTTTAGATATATTACTCACTGACTTTTTATTTAATTCTACTATGATTGGAGCATTCATTTTGCATGATTTCAATTTTTCTACATCATTTGATATTATTTCATGCCTCAGGACTTGAATGGAGTATAGATGTCCATTCTGTTCTTTCATTCTTCTGTATAATTCTAACTTCCCCTTCTAACTACAGACTAAAGACACCCCCCCCCACTGATCTTGCAATTTACCTATGTTCTCTTTCAGTTCTTGTTTTGTTTACTTCTCCTCCCCCTCCCCTCCCCCCTCCACCTCCACCTCCACCTCCCCCTCCACCTCCTCCTCCACCTCCACCTCCTCCTCCCCCTCCCCTTCTCCCTCCTCCTCCTCTTCCTCCTCCAAGCAATTTGATTCTTGTCAGGGACAAACACTATAGAATTTGTGTCTCTTTGGAGACTTCTGATAGTATTTGATAGCCCTTTTTAGTCTTGATAATTTTCCTCATCCTGGCCTTTACCCTGATGTGAACACAGTCACTCCAGTGTTCCTCTGAGTGGGATTCTCAGGTATCTTTGGCTGATCTCTGATAGTCATCATAAAGGCAAGTTTAAAAATATTCTAATAAGACAGTTTCTTTTTGATTGGTACATGTAGAAATATAGACTTTTTATATAAATAATTTCCCTTATGTAGTACCCTTATTATATTATAATTGTAAATATACTTATCTAGTTACCTTGGAAATTCCACGAGGAAACGTTTAACTTTTACATTTGATAGTTATACTTGCTAAAAGAACTTCAAAGGGTGAAAGGGGGCCATTGTGTTTACCTTCATGTGTACAGTTTCTGCTGAGTTTGTTTCTCTCGAGCTCCTTGATTTCCCCTGGTTTTGTTTGGTTTGGTGTGGTTGGTATTTTTGTCTCTGTTGTGTTTGGTTTTTCATCTTAAGAACTGGGAGAAAAAGAGAGAGGTCTTTGACAATTTGATTTTGTTTTGTCTGGACTTGGTTTCTTTGATATTATCCCACAAAAGTTTTTCTTATGGTCACACTATTTAATAATGGTGTACCTATGTGCTTTCCAAAACACTTTGTACCACTCTCCTCCCCTTCTGTTTCCAGGGCTCTAAAGTACAGTGTTAGATCTTCAGTGTCACACACTGATGCTAAAGACAGTTTGCCTCCACACTCCACTCCACACTAGAGACTGCTCTTGTCCTTTCTTACTTTCTCCCTCCCTGCCTGCCTCCTCCCTCTCTCCTCTCTCCCTCTCTCCCTCTCTTTCTCCCTCCCTCTCTCCCTCCCTCTCTCCCTCTCTCCCTCTCTCTCCCTCCCCCTCCCCTCCCTCTCTCCCTCTCTCCCTCCCTCTCTCCCTCTCTCCCTCCCTCTCTCCCTCCCTCCCTCTCTCTCTCCCTCCCTCCCTCCCTCTCTCTCTCCCTCTCTTTCTCCCCTCCCCCCTCCCCCTCTCCCTCTCCCTCTCCTCTCCCCACTTTCCTTCTATTTTTTTTTTTTTTACCAATTCAACTGTTTCTATTTCAGTTTAAATTAAACCTTCTTTCCTCTTTTATCTCTCTTCTGCCATTAAGCCCATCTAGTAAATTTCATTTCTTTCAAAGCCTGTGTTTTCCTGTTTTAAAATGTATATTTGACTTTTTTTTGTGGTTTCTCTACTCTAAACTCCTACTTTTCAGTTCATTCTAAGAATGCTTACTTTCACATATAAGGAAGTTTCTGATAAGAGATTTGACATCTGTGACAACTCAAACCTCATTGAGTCTGCATGTATTGCTTGCCTCCTCTCTCGACAAGTGATTAGTTCTCTATCTCTTTCTTTTTTAAAAATAATTTGGGATTATGTTAACAATAATACTGTGAGTTTGTTATTTAAGCATTTTCTAGAGGTGGCTTTAGTTTTTTTTGTTTGTTTGTTTTGTTTTTTTGTCAGTCTATAAACCCAGTGGGGTTTAGATCACAGCTTCTCTTTCTTCTTCTGTGAACTACACCTCTAATCTTCAAAGTGTTTCCAACTCTTATTCTGAGATATAAGTGGGAGTTTGTTTTCAAAGCTATGCTGTTTGTGTCTGCTCCACGTATTTATAGATCCTAAGGAAGGACTTATCAGTTTCCATGCACAATGAGGGAATCATATCTCCCAAACACTCTCTGGACCCCGTGACTTCTTTTCTTGGTTCTATAACTATAAAGCTAAGGTATTTTTCAGAATTTGAGCACCTTACTTTGAATATCAACTGTGCACATGAGACTGCTCTCAGGATGAAGTGTCAACTGAAAGAGACAAAAATAATTGATTCTCTGAAGATCCTCTGGACCACCAGAGACCTTTCTTAGCCATTCACACTAGTATTGCTTCTACAATGGCAAGTTCCCCGTAACAACACAATGAACACTTAACATCTGACATTTTTTAGTGATTTAGGATCCTAGATTTTGATGCTGGGCAGCGCTGACAGACATCTCAAGGCTGATGGAGAAAGGTTCTATTTCCAAGTTCTCTTACAGGGATTTGGAAGCTCTGGTTCTAAGTTCTTAGCATTGACATGCTAAGGTCCTCATTGGCTGTTGGCCAAAGACAGATTTTTGCCATAGGACATTTTACAACACAGCCAATGGCTTTCCTCAGAAGAACAAGAAAGATGGGGGGGGGGAGAGGTGTTGACAAATATGAAAAACAGAAGCTTTTATAAATTAATATTTAAAATGTCATATGAAAACTTCCTACCATATCTTGTTCAAGTGAATCATCAAAGCCAGCTTACATGCAAGAGGAAAGAATTATACAAGAACAGGGTAATTAGGAACCATCTGGAGGTTGACTACAACATGAACTTTGAGCTGATTGTCTGGTGTCTGAGTTGGAAGTATATATTTTACCTTCAGACCCTCTCCACAGAACAAGGAAATAATGTCCTATGTTTTGTTTTCCTTTCCTGGCAAAATTAGACTCCATCTGGATTCAATTGAAATTAAGGATGTTAAAAACTGCAAAGCAGGCTGAGAAAGAGCCGAGGGTATGGCAAATAAATGTGGGTGTGTTTGGTGCATCGTTTTAATGCTAGAATGGTCTTCTAGTCTGAATATATTAAGCAAATTAAATATAAGAAACATCTGGATGGAGGCAAACAAGGTACAAATTAATAGGATGAACAGAAGGTAGCAAAGTATGTTCCAAAGGATTCAAGTGCACACACTGTAAGTCTTAGATAAAAAGCCCTAGGGGGTTCATTAAACTACTGTAACTTTGTCCTTTATCAAGCAGTGGAATGAGAAGTCCCTACGTTTTTAGACTTTGCATCAGTTTAAGGCCCACTGAATGTATTAAAGTTCTTTGTAAGAGCCAGCAAGTTGGAGAAACTAGGGAGAGACCTCTGGGAGTGATACTCTGGGGTCTAGATATGACTGAGAGAATGTAGTAGCTTCCCAGCTGGTCCATGGCAGTACTGTGTCCTCTGCTCCATGTGGTCCGCTGTAGTATGGATCTAGACTAGATTTGGGTTGCCTTTGACTATTGGAATATGGCCAAAGTGATGCCGTGCCAGTTCCACACAGCACTCTTAGCAGATCTGGGGGTTTCTGTTTTCTGCCTATTGGTGCCATGAGCTGCTGTGTAAGAAGTTCAGACGATCATCTGGGAGAAAGAGCAACCAACACACAGTGCACTGCATTTTTATAAAGAGGAATGATGATTCTATTTGGATGCCTATTAGCTGTGTCTCTACAGTGCTCCAGACCTCTCATTTGATTGTAGTCTCATGGGAAACACCAAATATGAATTACTTAGCTGCTCCACTCAACTGACAGACTTATAGAAAATAACAGCATAGTACCTTTTCAAGCCAGGAAGTTGTAGGGTGGCTCATACACAATGAATAACCAAAAAACATTATTTGCCTAAAACCAGAATTAGGGAAACATCATCATATAATATTTAAACTTCTCTGGATATTTACAGTATTAAGTTATATTAAGTTAAGGATCCCATTACATTATTAACCCTAGGATGTATATTTTATAGTGTATGTCTGCCTATCTGAATATACACATAAATTTATATATACTATAGTTTAAAATACAAAGGATAAAATAGTTAACAGCAAGTTGGGTAAAATTATTACATGTGTTTGTATTTCTCCTCCTCGTCTTTTTATGCTCATATATTTTTAAAAAATTGCATGATGTGGGCATGTATTTCATCTTCTCCCACCTCGCTAGAATAAATGGAGTGTGTTGATAACATTAAACAGGTTTGAAAATATAGGCATAATACTGTGTAGATGGTCTTTGTATCCATCTAATGTACCTGAATCACTCTATTACTGTTACTGGATAAGGGCGTTTCCAGTATTTCCAATATTTATCTTAGGGAAGTACAGTCAGCCTCATATATAAAAATGTGTGCTTACTTCTTACTATTTCCTCAGGAAACCTTTCTATACAAATGATATACTCACCATCATAGCATTTAAAAATAAATACACTATTGAATCAGCTCTACCAAGGGCTAACCATGAAGAATAGATCCTCTTTTACCAAAGTTTAGCTGATGAATTTGTATTTTCTCTGCAGTATCAGCACTGATTAATTAATAGTGATGCCCTGGTGCTCCTTTTTGAAAATGACTGCAAGAGCATGTATGGGAACAGTAGCCCCCCCCCCCAAAAAGCTAAGATGATTGGGTGCCATTTAACCTTAAGGAGGAATGGAAGCATGCAAGCCCATACAGTTTGTGTCTGCATACCATCCATAGCCATCTCAACTGAAGATATATTTGTTAACTTTTGCCAACATGAAATGCCAAAGGAGAGGTTCTTGCTTTTGTTACAATGCATATTTCCATAATTGTAAGTGTGCTTGAATAGTTTTCCACAGCCTTGGGAAACTCTGTATTTATTCCTTTGTGAGTTGCTTTTTTAGTGAATCCACATTTTCACTTCTCTTGCTAATATGCACTTCTAAGAGGGAATTATGTGTATATGAGGACTTTTAGATTTTTCTGCCATTTTTCAAGCTTATCCGTTGCTCTTTATTTTATGGTATTTTCTGATGAACAGAACAATAATTTCTATGTGGTCAAAAAAAGTAATTTTCCCCTGGTTCTTTCCTTTGTGTACGTGTTTAAACATTCTTCCCTGCACTGTGTGTGATCTTATAGTCATCTATATGTCATCTGACTTATTCATCATTTAATTTCCCTGTGATTCTCTCCTAATGCCATCAGAAATCTAACTATGTATTCTTCCACAATTAAGAAACCCCTAAACATAATTGTCAGGCAAATATTTACAACTGTCGTGGGGCATCATTTCCCTAGTTCTAGACTCTCGGCTGTCCCAGTGTCTATCTCAGACGTTCGTCAAGCTCTACCCCAGGAATGGCATTAAGAATAGCTGCAATAGTAATTGCACTGAGGTTCTGATCTGGCAACTCAACCCAGATCACCTGCACAACAAAGAATTCAAAGTTCCTTGTTGACTACTTCGTGTTTTCTACAGTGGCCCTACAACAACAGGGTGGGGTCCCTCCACCAGGAGGCAGGCATCTCTGCCACGATGAGACCACTGGCATCCAACGGCCATTTCCTTCTGAACTTCCGTTCATTGGTTTCCTCCATAGCAGACTTACCTTCTCTGTGCTCTGAGGTTATGGACTGTACCTTTATCTTTATTTATCATCCCTTTCTAATAACAAGCTATATGTAGGCTGAATCATCTTTGAAGAAAAGTAATCTACTTTGTTGGCCCATACTTATATTTCTATTCTTTATGGGTTCCAGAGAGTTAAATTCCTGCTCTTTTCTATGATCCAGTTCAAGAACTGTGTTGTTTTCCTGAGATTAAAAACAAAACAAAACAAACAAACAAACAACACAAAACAGAATCGGTTCCTTCCTTCTTTTTTTCAAATCTATTTATTCTACTTTCTAATGTTGGGAATTTAGTTGTCAAGCACCCCATCCTGAGTTATACCTTGTTCTTACCCTAATGATCATTATTTCTGAATTTTAAACTCAATTTCAAACTCAATTCCTCCTGTAATCTATTAAGATGGTGAATTGAATTAACGTATTTTATGGTCCTAAAAAAACCGCTGTCTCATTTTTTATATTATAGTACCTGAATATTAGTGCAGTTTTGGGTCTTTAATATGTGTTTATAAGAGAGTCTAAGGCTGTTTTTCTCAAGAGCTGCTTTTTGATTGGGTTTTATTCCCAAAGTGAGGCCACTGGATAAAATTTAAAAAAAAATTCTTTCTGAAAACATAAAACACTCTCTGAAAGAGTTTTATAATATGAGAATGTCTTGAAAATTGTTTCTTATTGCTTATAAAAATAGAAAATGCCACATAATGAATACATTTAAAATGACTAATTTTATAAGTTTTACTTAAGTTGGACTATTACTTAAGCTGGTATTGTCTCTCTTAAGATATAAATTACTTTAAAACTCTCTTCCTATCCCAAATTGTACCATATTTGTATATGTGAATATGTGTAAATATTTCTGCATGGTATATGTGTGCATATATATGTATGATGTGTGATGTTTATATGTATGTCTATATGTATGTGTATATATGTATGTGTGTGTGATCCAAGATGGCTACCAAATCAGTTATTTATAAGCTCTTCTTACTACCTTGACTCTCTTGTTATAAGATAGATAAGTGAGAAAGCCATCAGAATCTCTCCAGGCACAGCCACCCACCATGGAAATGCAAGGTGAGTGACTATAAGCAAGAACCGCGTAGCTGACCCTCAAACCATGACTAACAATAAAACCATAACTCATTGTGAATGGTCTGTTGGCTCCAAAATCTTTCTGCTGTCTGAACCAGGCTTTAACTAAAGCTCCATTTGTTTTAGTCCCACAGCATTCATACCTATCCTTCATACAGCATCATATTTTATCTCTTAAAATCTAGACTTTTAGAGATTTGTCAGTATTATTATTTTCAAATACTAAGCTTTTATATGCTTTTAAAGGTGAAGAATGTGGCCAACAAACTGTCTATTTGCAGATACCTGGGAAGAAGGTAAACAGTAATAGGACTAGAATGGGGCTTAGGGGTGGAGTTGTGTGATGGAGTGTGTGAGAGGCCAAAAGTAGAACAACAATGTAAAACTCAACACATACACAGATAACTAAGAGACCAGAATGCAGAAAACTGTTAATAGGTAGAGCATTATAATTGAATCAAATTGCCTTGTACTGAGTCATTTGTCTTACTGTATTTCTAAAACAGGCTTTCAAGAAGAACAAATCCTCTCCACAAAAGCACAGGAAGATCTGAAAGAGCACATGCCCATCTGCAACATCAAAGCAGATTCCTTCCACTTGGAATTTAGAACACAAGACCTGAGTTCATGAACTTTATTCAGAATCATGTTCAACAAAGAAGAACAATCACTCAACTTCTCCTAAAAACAAAACAAAAATGTAGGTAAAATTAGACATAGCAAAAGTTTTGAGATTAAGTAGTACGGACTATATAGGTATGCAGTTTAAATATTCATTTATTAAAAAATATTTTATGGAATTGTTCACTCACTTTCCTGTCATAAACAAAACCCACCATGAAGACATCTCTACATAGCAAAAGAAGAAACAAGCTGTAGGGTGCTCTACGTCCAGCAGGGCATTAGCATCCAGATATACGAAGAACTCCAAAAAATAAAAAATTACACACCCAAGAAAGCAAAGAACTCAACACATAAAAAGGGCAATCTGAGATGAACATACACCTCTCAAGAGCATCCAAGTGGTGAATAAATAAATGGAAAAAATAATCACCATCCTTGGCTTGTAGGAAAATGCTACAAAGAGATTTCATTCTGATCCAAGTCAGAATGGCTGGGAATGATGTCCATTAATGGATGAATGGGTAGGGAGGTTATGTACACAATGGAGCATTACTCAGCACTAAGTGAAGTTAGAGGTTGGGACTGGAGGTTGTCTTGTTAGGAAAAAAAATACATCAGTCTCACAAAGATAAGCATTGCATATTTTCTCTCAAATGAGGAATTTGGGGGAGATGTGGGTATCAAACTTATGTGGATTCGGAAGAGGAAAAGGAAGTGGAGGGAAGAGAGAAAAAATGTTAATGAATCTGGTGAATCTGACCAAAGTACAATACATGTGATGAATAGAAATACAGAAACTCCCACCATTTTGCATAATTAATATATACTAATAAAATTGAGAACATCCAACACAGTCTATTAACTTCTTCAAAATTGTTGTGTCTCACTTCCAATGAAATTGGAACAAATGAAAAGCACGTTGCTAGTTTTTTTTCTTTAATTTTTGTGACAGAGATGTTACTTATCATACATATTTTGCACACACACAGCGACTGTATACAATGAGCTGTGTGCTGGTGTCTACACGTTTTTAAATGTCATTGCATTCAGGCAACCAGAAAGAGGCTTAACAGTGCAGGAAGCACTCAAAGCTGCCCTTCTCGGTCACCTTTAAGAAGGAGAGTTCTGTATGTGGCTCAAGAAAACAAGTTTGCTCTGTCACAAAGGTTCTCAGTGATGTGTCTCCCTGATGACTGCATATTGTCATGATTTGGAGAAATTAAAAACTGAACAAAATCAAAAGCTATCTGATCCTCACTTACTTGGGACTGTGACATTGTCTGGATACTTGTAAAGGACACCATAGGTTAATGCAGTCAACATTGGAAATGTTTGTCCTTGAGGCTGGAGAACAAAGACTCTTTCCCTAAGGGTGGCATCCTGACTTTGTTCTAGGGCTTATGGAAGATTCTCATTGCTTTGCATTTTTGGTGATGCATTCTAGTGTGTCTCCTGAAAGAGCACAGGAACAATGCAAGGAATCCTGCTTCTTTCCCATTGTCCCCTAAGGACAAGGCTTGAACAGTAATACAGAGCCCAAGCCATCCCCTGGCCCCAGATGTGCTGGAGCAGTATGTGGGAAAGATCAGAACAGTCTGCAAGCAAAGAATGGAATTCCCTTACTTACTCTTTACAGGAAGCAAAACCCACACACAATTGAATTCTGCGGTGTCGGTAAGAAGGCCTAAGAAATAATTTTAAAGAGAGTTGTTTTCCATGCTTAAGAGTAAAATACAAGAAATAGAGCTAAAAAAAAAATAAAAGAAAATAAAACAAACCAAAAGCAAACAACAAAAAATGTTGGAAACTGGAGGCTCCAATGTTGATAATTGTCTTTCAGGAAAACAAAACATTCCAGATGCCAACCTCTGCATGGGGTAGGAGGTGGCTTTTGTCTTCTGGGATACTGGAGACAGGATGCTCCTAGTAGAGAGGTGGCTTTTGTCTTCTGGGATACTGGAGACAGGATGCTCCTAGTAGAGGTTTGACTAGGGGTAGCTTCAGAGCTATTGGCCCAAGAGTGACCAGGAGCTTGCCAGGCTGGGAGGATGAAGATGTTCTTTCACTTTGTAGGTTTAGTTTGTCTTTTCCTTCCTGGAATCTCAGGATAAGATTAAACCTTGGCCTGGGTACATGACTGGTAAGCATGCATTATAGCCCAGCAGTGTTCTGGGTTCCTAGGATTTTTCTATATATTATCTCAATGATTTCAGTATGGACTTGTACTGTGACATTTCTCTGGACCCTGGACTAGTTAAACACACAGTAGGTGAGTTAAGAAGAGTCATGAGCTTTAGCTTTTAAAGTTGATTCCTCAATAGACACAAACTTCTAAGTTCAAAACTTAACCTTTGATGTTGTCTATCCAAATTAGCTTTACTCTTCCCCCTCTTGTCTACAGTCCAATTAACTTAATTAGAATTCCAATGAGAACGAGCAGTGCCAAGCACGATAGGGCACACCTGTAATTCCAGCACTTGGGAGGCTGAGGCAGAACAAGTTCTGGCTAACCTGGGCTACATGATAAGACTCTGCTTAAATGGAAATTACGCCATGATATCACAGGGTCCCAATAGATAAACAGCTAAAAAGTTAGGATGTGTGACATAGAGGGATGGGGAACCGACAGAAGCATGTCACTGAACCTCATGCCTCATTTTGAGCAGGGATGAGACACATTTCCTAGAATCTATGTTAATGTCCGTTTACATCTCTTTGGCCAAACTAGGCCATGGGACTGTATGCTGCAAGTGGAGATTTAAAAAAACAAAACAAAACAAAACAAAAAAAACCTGCAACAACAAACAAACAAAAAATTTTATAAAAATATAAAACAGGTTTCTCAGTCTCTGTAGGGTGTAAAGAGTTACAGAGAATTGTGAGAAAGCCAAGTATTTACCCTAATATCCAAGTTCATGGTGATGCCTTTTGACTCATATATTCATATCAACATACAATGTACATGTACACAGGAAAAATAAGAACAAGGCCTACAGAATCTCTGTGTGTTTAATAATCAGCACTGAGTTCACAAGCGTGAGGAATAACCAGGCTCTGCCCATCTCAGCCAGGGTCCTTTGTGCATCTGATAAGGGAATATTACGTGCTACATCATAAGGATTTAATGCTGTACTGTTTATCTGCCTTGTGTTGCCTGGGGACAACAACCTAAAGCAATTATTAACATTTATTTAAGTAAAACACCAGAAGTTTCAGAGAAAGCTTGTCATGTAAATTCAAGGCTAATCTTGTATTGTTTTGTGAGTGTTTTTGTTGCAGCAAGCCACAGGGTTAGCTCAAATTGAAGGCAGGAGGGTAAATCCATCCCTTGGCAGTGAAGAATAGAGAGAGTAATCTACCCCACAAAGAAGAGGGAGTGTGGAGATGAGGAAGGTATATAATCAGAAACTGGAGAAATCTAAAGTGGGATGGTAAGAAACTAAAGCTGTTTGTTATAACGATTCGTGCAGGAAGATTGATCCGTCCCAGAGCATCTAAAACAAAACAACAAAACAGAACAGGCCGAAACGGATGTTAAGGAAATGAAAAAAGTGTTGGTAATAATGTTGATAATGAAATCGATAGTGAAATAGAGGTGCCATCCAGACATAGATTAATTCATGGCAAATATGTTAAGTGAGGGGATAGAAAGATGCTACAGTGCTTAGAGCATGTGCTGCTCTTGCAGGTCTGAGTTCATTTGGTTCCCAGCACTCACTTATACTGGGCAGCTCAAGCCTCCTACAACTCTAGCTACTGGACGATCCAATGCCCTCTTCTGGCCTCCAAGGGCACCAGCACCCATATGGTTTACACACACACACACATACACACACACACACACACACACGAATAAAAGCTAAAAATAGATCTTTACAAATATCTACACTAAATAAATAATCTTTAGTTGTGTATTCTTAATGTTATAAATGATCACCGGAACTATATAACTATTATGAACATGTATAAATAAAACTTTAAAGTCCATTCCAAACGTGGATCTTGAAAACACAGATATAATTTGTCAAAACTGTGCCAGACTTGAACATACTCTCAGCCTCCTACAGATGGAAAAGATTAAAGTGAATGAAGACACAGAGCCTTTGATTAACATATATAATAAAGATGATTTATAAGACAGAAGAATTTATATCCTACAACTAAAATGGCTTATTTTTTCTCAAAATCTAATGATATATCATATTATATGCCATGCACCGGGTCACAAGACATTTTGATGAGTACAGAAGATGTATGAGCCTGGTCTTTAACCTTTGTAAAATAATCTCGAGAATGGATTACATGTAGGTTAACAAAACACACAAACACTTGGAGCTAAAATAACAAGATAAAAATGAAAACAAACTAACACTTCAATAATTTTTGGATCAAAGAGAAAAATAAAACTCTAATTATAGATTGTTTAGAGAATAATAATGATGCCACAGGCAATATACAGCTAATGTTATCCTCTGTGCTCAGCTTGATCTGGAAGAGTCCAACTTAAGGAAAGTGGTAGGAGACAGAGGAGAGGGATCAGCGGTTAAAAGCACACACTGCTTTTTCCGAGGACCTGAGTTAGGTTCCCAGCACCCACATCGGGCAGCACAAGTGCCTGTAACTCCAGCTGTACAGGATCTAGTGTCCTCTTCTGCCCACAGAGAGCACTGCCTTCACAAACCCACAGATAAATGCATGAATAGAACTTCAAAATATATTACTTAAAAATGAAGTTTGTAGAATGTCTGTCTAACATGCTAGAAGCCCTGGGTTGATCCCTAGCATCGCGTTACTCAAATATGATGGTATATATTTGTGGTGAATCGAACAGGTACAGCCTCATAGACTAATGTGTTTGAAAGGTTGGCTATAAGGAGTGGCATTATTAGGAGGTGTGGCCTCATTGGAGGAAGTGTGTCACTGTGGAGGTCTTGAGGTCATACATGCTCAAGCAACAGCCATTGTGGCACATAGTCTCCTGCTATCTGCGGAATCAAGATGTAGAACTCTCAGCCTCGTCTCCAGCACCGTGTCTGCCTGCATCCTCCATGCTTCTAGCCATGATGATAATGGACTGAACCTGTGAAACTGCTTATGTTTTCTCTTATAAGAGTTTCAATGGTCATAGTGTCTCTTTACAGCAAAGGAAACCCTAAGGTAACACCTGTAATCCAAGACTATGAAAGAAAGGAAAGTGGAGGCAGGAGCATCAGAGGTTTACTGTTATCCTCAGTTAGTAGTAAGTTTAAGTCCAACCTGGAATACATGACAAACCTGTGTCAGAAACAAAATTAAAAAAACAACATGCACACACACACACACACACACACTCACCCACACACACACATTCACAAACACACTCAGTACAATTAACAAAAAATACATGAGAAAAAAATTTCAAGTCAAGGAACTATAGAATAAATTGTTTAGGACAAAGACATAAATAAATGTATTAAAGAAGCACCCAGGTGTTAGGTCTCTTAAAAACATAATAAAATAGTCAGCTTTTCACAAATGTAACTAAGAGAGAGAAAAAAAAAAACTAGTGTAGGATATACTGGTTTTTTATAGGTTAAAAGCTGATGAAACATGGAGCTTCTTCTGAGACCTGTCAGAGAATCTAGAGAGACCTTTCAATACACAACATTCTGGAAGAGATGCTGTTTCCCACATTACCTTTGGGAAATCCAAGGAGACGGGTAATGTTTTTCCGTGGTTTGTTTCTGAGAAGGTGAATGAGAAGGTCATTGTGAACCTGAAGCCAGCTCAAAGCACTGTGCGGAGATTCTGAAGGTAGTCACCCTTCACCTGTCCCAGATGCAAGTTTTTCGATGTTTGGCTTAAGATAACCTCTACTGTTGTTTCAAAATCTCACCGGGGGCTCAAATCTTCTGGATATTAGGACACCTGGTTTCCTGCTGATAGGGTTTAAAAACACAACTTGCTTTTTACCTAAAAAGGAAACAGATAAATAGTCCCAGGAACACTGGGTCAATAGACCACCAATTGGAGGCATCAGCCACTCATTTGCAAGGCCAAAGGATGATGGATGGATGTGTCATACAGAAAATGTAACTTTTTTTTTTTAATAGTGTGTCTCATTTTGATTACATGTATTTTTCCATACAAGGAGTCCAATTAATGCCTATGTATTACAGGCTATGAGAAAGACTTCCCGAGTGGTCCCAAGAGCTAGCACTACACCTGCTGAGCTAGCACAATGAGGCAAAGACTAGGTGATGCTTTTCCAAAGTGGGGTTGGCTGGTGTGCCTGTGTGGTGATGGCTGCGTGCTGCTCAGGTGGGAAGTCTCTTGATTCCTTTCTGTGCAGTTTGTCAAGGCTCGGTTTAGTTCAGTGCTAGCAGAGAGCTCGTTATCTGAAGTAGTGGAGTTATCTGAGGTGGCGAAGCAAAGTTACAAACACAGGGAGTGACAAAGAATGTTGTGATAGCGCTAATCCTTCCCTGACAGCTCACAGAGCTGGCAAAAAGCAGCGTAATAAGATGCAGCTCAGGACTATAACCCAGTATTTAGAAGGTTGGAGCAGAAGGGTGTCTGTGAGTTCCAGGCCAGCCTCAGATGCACAGTGATCTCCAGGTAATCCTAAGTTGTTGAGTGACATTTTGTCTCAAAAAAAAAAATAGAAGCAACGCCTTGCCACTGGTCATGTATTGAAATGACACATGAAAATCCATTTATGTTCTCACACATGTGTATTGCCTTATATAGCCTTATTTCTTTCCCTTCAAAGCAGAGATAACTAGAATATAAAAAGAGGTAAATGTTAAATTCATTTTATTTGGTAAGATAAAATAAAATAAAGTGATAGTCATTCTCAAATGTTTCCTCTACACCAAATCTTTCTCTCTTTCTTTCTTTCTCTCTCTCTCTCTCTCTCTTTCTCTCTTTCTCTCTTTCTTTCTTTCTCTCTTTCTTTCTTTCATTGTTCCCAACATCTCTCTACGGTAAACTCCATCTTGAGGTAATTACATAAAGCATAGTGTGGTGTGTTTTCCTATCCTCTGTATGACAAGAGATGTCTGTTAAACTCACAACACTGAGATATTTTTATCAGATGTAGTCACAAGGGGGCATGTTCCTCCAGTCAGCTCTGCCTGCTGCTACCATTCACTAGTAATGCTGCAGATTTCAGCATTTCCAGCAGGAATGGGGACTGAATTTTGTCCCACCTTTGCTCCCATGTCTAGACTCAATTGTTGATGTCCCAGGAGGGTCTTTCCCAGAACCACCCTCGGCTGTCTCCAACCTCACTTCTGCCATTCCCCATACACACACATATCTTGCTTTGATTTAACACTGACAGTGACAGATGGCAAAGGTATTGTCCTCACCTCAGGAACTGGTCCCAGTGTGTACACAACTGATACTCTCTGCTGACTTTGAATCAGGATACAGGAGTGGTGAGCACGCACCCTTTGTCTCCTTCCCACTAACACAATTGGTTTCTCTTCCTAAGGTATTTATTTCACACGATGAAGCCACAGAAGTTTCCCTCAGGTCAGGTCCACATTGCCAATTCCTTTAGGTTCTTCTCCTTCGTAATGGCAGTATTTTATCATTTCCTGTGCCTATTGGTAGACTATTGTTCAGGTCAGGGGTTCTTTCTGCCTTGGCACTATACATGTGGTGGGATTCATTGTGAAGGCTATTCATGACACTCAATTGTTTAGGTGCATCCCAGTTTTATATGCTATACGTCAGTAGCACACCCCTCCAAAACACACACACACACACACACACACATGCATGCACTCACTCACGCATGCGCAGAGGCATGCACTACATGTCTCTGGATACCATCCCATGCTTTCAAGGTAAAGTGTAGTATCAGACCACTACCTTGTTCTGAATCACTGCTTTAGAGCAGAGTGCTGCATCGACCTCTGTTGTCATCTTTGTGCCCAATGCTTTACAGAAACAGCTTAAGAGAGTTTAGTCTGGGGTGGCTTAGCCCCCAGAACCCCACAGATGTGGGAGCGTATGGAATACAAGGTAGTTAGTTCACTTCTTAGGACCAGACGCAGAGCGGGCAGATCCAGTCCCTTCAGAACACTCCCCATGGCATGCTCCTTTGGCTCTGTATGTTCTACACAGAAAACTGTGGCAAATTTTGAAGGAGAGAGTCAACAAATAAGGTATCTGCTGCCGCCGGGCAGGCAGTGGTGGTGCACACCTTTAATCCCAGCACTTGGGAGGCAGGGGCAGGTGGTTCTCCTTGAGTTCAAGGCCAGCTGGGTCTACAGAGTGAGTTCTAGGACAGCCAGGGCTTCACAGAGGAACTCTGTCTTGGGAAGAAGAGAAAAAGAGAGAGGGAGGAAGGGAGGGAGGGAGAGAGGGAGAGAGAGAGAGAGAGACAGAGAGAGACAGAGAGAGACAGAGAGAGACAGAGAGAGACAGAGAGAGAGAGAAGGAGAGAGAAAAAGATAGCTGTTATCTTTTAAAAAGAGTATTTCTGGAAGTTGCCACATGAAACCAACTTAGAACCTAGTTGTGACGTCATATCCGGCGGCAGCAGATATGGGAAAATGCAGCTTTTACTCTTGATGTCTTTATGCTCATCTAAAACTCAGGGACTCCATTGCTTTTAAAGGGGAAGGCCTAGATGCATGAGACTAGACCAACTGTTAGCTAGAGTGAGTGCATGAGCTAAGTGGGGATGACTGTGCCAGTCCTTGCTCTCAGAAAGCTGCATTAAAATAATTCCATTCTGTTCTTTTTTTTTTTCTTTTTTCTTTTTTTAGGTGGTGGTGGTGGTAGGGTTTTGCTAAACTGGAGCTCATAGGCAAGAATCTCATCTGGGAAACAAAAAAACCTAAATGTAGCATGCAAATAGAGAGGCATGAGTGATTGTGAGTGTCTCTCTCTCTCTCTCTCTCTCTCTCTCTCTCTCTCTCTCTGTGTGTGTGTGTGTGTGTGTGTGTGTGTGTGTGTGTGCACGCACACGCGCATGTGTGTCTGAGTATGGAGGCCAGAGTCTGATGTCCGGTGTCTTAATTGCTCACCACCATATTCTGCAAGAGAGGGTCTCTACTGAACCTTGAGCTCATCAATTCAGCTGGACTGCCTGGCCAAGGAGATCTGAGGAGCTGCCTGCCTCTGATGGAGAATACACATCACTGGGCTCCACTATTTACATAGATGCTGCAACTCTGAACTCAGTGTCTCCTGCTCACCTGGCAGGAACTTTACATACTGAGCCATTTCCCTCCAGCCCTCTGCCACACACACACACACACACACACACCCACACACACACACACACACACCCCCACACACACAAACACACACACACTTTTCTCTTTTTGAGACAGGATCTTACGATGGTCTGGAACTCTCAACCCTCCTGCCTCAGCCTCTCAAACCTGGGACTATAGATTCAGGCAGGCTCCACTCTCCCTTCAATTTCCAAGCCTGACTTCACCACCCAGGCCTTTCCCCAGTTTATTTGCTTGAGCCAATAAATCCTTTCTTTGTTTAAACAAGGAGAAGCTGGATACTCATTGCTTACAGCTAGAAGGTCTCAAAGCAACTATCTACTTCTCTGGGGTTTTGTAGTGGGGACAGGGGAGGGACACACAAGATAGTGTATACAGCAGTTGCCACGGTCTTTGAATGCTAGCTCTTAATGATGTGTTTAAAATAACATAGGGTAGATGACATTTGTAAACTCTTCCTAAAAGAGTTTCAAGTAGAATGAGAGCTCCTTCTCAGAAGATCCAGATCTTTCTTCTCCCTGCTCCTTGTCCCTCTTCCACATAGACAACAACTCTGGAACCCTGTTCAAATCTACATTTCCTTCAGATGTAGCCTGACCTGGAGGATGGGGATGGGGTTCTACCTCACTTTTCAGTTTTTAGTATTTTGCATTGGACTAAGTACATTCTTGGTGATCGGTAAGAGCTGCTGGAAACGGGAGTTGGATAGCATTCATGGATAAAGGAAGTGATACGAATGGCCAGCGTTTATTGAGCACATGCTGTGTTCTGAACACATTCCTAAGAGTTTTACTATTCTATGATTTAATCCTTAATATGTTATTATTACTCCATTATCCAAATGAGC
Organism: Arvicanthis niloticus; assembly: GCF_011762505.2. NCBI lineage: Eukaryota > Metazoa > Chordata > Mammalia > Rodentia > Muridae > Arvicanthis > Arvicanthis niloticus. The sequence continues at coordinate 86,871,031 of NC_047662.1, forward strand.
AAACTGACACAACCAATAAATAACACAGCCAGGGTTTCATGTCAGGGAAATTGATCCAAGAGCCTTACCACTTCAGCCTACACGCTTTGACACCTCTCATGTTGAAAGTAGTTCACGAAATAGAGTTGGTGTTAAACCACTCACTGCTGGAGACCAGGGAAACTCTGGGGTCACTTGATTGCAAAGCAAAATAAAAGTAGACACTGGACCAAAGCCCAGAGGTGATGGGGGCTTATATAACTACACAGGGTTCCTGGTTCCTAGCTGGAATCTTTTAGCCAACGGCCCTACCTTTCATGTAACAAGTATGTGCTTTGTACATGTACAGTTTAGAGGTCTTACTTGGAAAAACCACCCCAAGTAGCAGCTGGTATTCCAAAGGGTATATATGCCAGGGAGATCTAATCTGTTGAATCAAATAAAACAAACAAACAAACAAACAAACAAAATCGAGGGTGTTAAGACCACAGGGTCTCTACTCATAGTTCAAAATTTAATATAAACTTCGACCCTCATAGAAGGCTTGCCCGGCCTTGACTAAAAGGTCAAGTTTGCCTTCGAAAGCTCTTCTGTTTAACCAAGGTCAGTTGTAATTATGTGCATATACTTATAAATCTATGTGTGCACACATAAACATACATAATCATACATATACGTTTCGTGTGTGAATGTCAAATTGATGGTGGCATCACTTTTACCAGCTATACATTCCTAGGGGACAGATCCACATCAGCTTTTCCTTGCTCATCCTCTTGTTACCTATAGAGCATCACAAGCTGCTACGTGGAGGAAAGAATGAACAAATTCAGGAATAAGTAACGCAGGAAGGGAGTAATTCTGCATATGTGATGCGCAGGGGTGGGCCCCACTTCAATAGTCTGATTTGAACAGGTTCTCAGCAGTCCGCACCACTAATCAGACAGGCCCTTCAGGAAAGTTATGCAAATATCCACTTTGGGAGCCTTAGACACGCACCCCCACTCCGCCCCCCAAGAGTGGAATGAACCCCAAAAGGTGAGCAAGCAATTTTCAAAGCGTGCTTTCAACTCTGCCAGCCCCGCGTGTGTTTTCCTCTACAGTGTTTCCAATTACTGTGGCACTCTCGGTATCCAGATCCATCTCCAGCAAATTCCTCCGCAGCTCCTTGCCAGACATATGGGATCAATCAGTGCGCTTGTGAGGGAATGTTGACAGCATGACAGGCGAAGGGTTCTGGTGTCATGGAATCTCCAAGAGTCTTTAGCTGGATCCCAGGCAAGAGAGAGGGGGAGGAGAGAGATAGAAGAGAGATAGGGAGAGGAGAGGGAAAAGGAAGGAGAGGACAGACAGAGGAGGGAAGCGACTCTGGCTTCACTGCCCCCTTCCTTCAAACATTTTATAGGCTTCGGGAGAGAGAAGGAGGAGGAGAGAAACCAAATAGCAGAGAGCCAGAGGAGCAGATCCCTCCAGTCCCTCCCGAGTCCCCAAGCTGCCAGAGGAGTCTGGATCCTGTCCCCAGTGTCACATGCAAGGGCGTTGAGGTTCGCGGTTGCTACCCCGGGTACCCTCTGCTCAGTCCGAGAACCTTGGCGCCTCTCTGTGCGCTCCGGGACTGTCGTCTTGCACTCTCCGGGGCCACCTCTCGGTCCCCAGCGGGATGTGGTCGCGACTTGCCTTTTGTTGCTGGGCTCTGGCACTGGTGTCGGGCTGGACCAACTTCCAGCCCATGGCCCCGTCGCGCAACTTCAGCTTCCGCCTGTTCCCCGAGGCCTCGCCGGGGGCTCTGGGCAGACTGGCGGAGTCTCCCGCGTCCGGTGAAGAGGAGGCGGCGGGAAGCAAAGTGGAGCGTCTGGGCCGCGCGTTCCGGAGCCGCGTGCGGCGCCTGCGGGAGCTCAGCGGCCGCCTGGAGCTCGTCTTCCTGGTGGACGAGTCGTCCAGCGTGGGCCAAACCAACTTCCTCAACGAGCTCAAGTTCGTGCGCAAGCTGCTGTCCGACTTCCCCGTGGTGCCCACGGCCACGCGTGTAGCCATCGTCACCTTCTCGTCCAAGAACAACGTGGTGGCGCGCGTGGATTACATCTCCACCAGCCGCGCGCACCAGCACAAGTGCGCGCTGCTCAGCCGCGAGATCCCGGCCATCACCTACCGCGGTGGTGGCACCTACACCAAGGGCGCCTTCCAGCAAGCCGCGGTAAGACCCCCCTTACCCCCAGGCCAGAGCCCCGGGCCTCCCGCCCACCACTGCTAGCCCCTTTTCTAACCCAGTTCAGCTCCAGCAAGGCTTAAGGTGCCTAAAGGAGCATCCTCAGACGCACAAACACAAAGATTCTCCTGCTGTCCTAGAGAAGGTCCAGACCGAAAAGGGTTTTAAATGCTTAGTGAGGTGTCACGTTTCTTAAAGGGTCCCTGTGAGAGACCCTAGTAGGAAGTGACCTTAAGCTCGCTTACGCTTGTGAGGAAACTGTATACAAGCTGGAACAGGTATGGTTCACAAACATTTGTGAAGATGGGCCATGCAGTGAGCTGAGGACAGTCCTGATTCTTTTCCAAGTCATAGACTTCGTAACTTTGCTTCCAGACTTTAATTGTTTACTTGTTTGTGATAGGCTTTCTCGTTTTTTTCCCAGACTGGTCTCCAACTTACAACGTAGCAAAGGGTGTCCCTGAGTTATGATCCTCCTGCCTCCACCTCCCAAGCGCTGGGATGACAGCCATTGACCACCAAAGGACTTTATGCTCCAGGTCTTCCTAAATAAGTGCTTAGCATCTGACAGAAGTCACATAGTAGACTTTTATAAAAAATGTGCATTTTCCTAACTGCAAAGTAATACATAGTTGATCATAGTTTGGGGCACTGAGAAATATTTAAGGCAATCCATCAAGTCAATGTTTGCAGAATAAAGGAAACAAAAGAGAGTGGGGAACCCGAATAATCTCTTTATCCTTAAAATTCCAGCGGATAGACAGTTGAATGTTGTCCAGTATGTTACTCATATATTATTTCAACAAACTTGCTAACCTACGGTTTTGCAGCCTGCATTCTTCAGCTGTTGTATATGATTCAAATGTACATTAATTCATAGTATCCTGTGGTGTGACAGCATTGGATCCCTGGAACTGCAGTTACAAGCAGTTGTGAGCTGCCATGTGGGGGTTGGCAGTGGAATTCAGGCACTCTGCCTGAGAAGCCAGTGTTCTTAACCACTGAGCCATATCTCCAGTCTTACAACAACTGAGTGTTGTGAACTGCTGTGTGGGGAGCACACAGTCAGATCTTTAAATAAGGAATTTAGAAAGCCCTCCTAAAGAAGCAATCAAAGAGAGTTTCTAAACTTCTTGGTCCACATTGCCACCTCCTCCACTGGAGAGTTGTATAAATTTACATTCTCCTGTGATGTGCATGTGAACATATGATTTTTTTTTTTAAAAAAGCATTATTGCTAACTTGATAGCTAACTAGAAAAATTGTTCTAGCAAGTTCAATTTTTATAAGCTTATATATAATATTAGCTGTTTTATTAACTGGGTATTTGCCTCTTTTTCTTTCCAACCTGATCATGGTTTTTGCCTTTTTGCCATTATGAGCATATGTGTTTATTCCTAGTGATTTGCATGTGCTTTTTATGTAGCAAGGCCAGTGACCCTTTTTGCACATGCAGCAAATATATTTTCCAGGTTTTTGTGTTTTAATTGTTTGTTACAGTGTCGTTGAATGACTAGTTTAAACTTTCATTTGCTCAAGTCTGGCAAATTTTGCTCTTAAGATCAGATTTGGATGGCTGTGGAGAGACGGCTCAGCAGGAAGGACTTGCTGCTCTAGCAGAGGACCTAGTTTCCTGGCTCAGCACCCACTTGGTGGCTCCCAGCCATTCTAACTCGGGTTTCAGAGGATCCAACACCCTCTTCTGACCTCCCTGGGCATCAAGCACATGATGCCTATATAGACATGCAGACAAAGCACTCACACACATAAAATAAATCTTTAAGAAAAAAATTAAAGTTTTTATATTTGCTTATTTTGTTAGAATGGCTGTCTTGCTGCCCAAATGTTTTTCACTTAATGGCTGCTTAATCTGGAACTTGCTTAGGCTCTCATACAAAGATGTCTCCGTTTTTAAAATGATAGTTGTCCCAGCTCAGCAATTTGCTCAATGGTCATTAATTCTTTCTCAATATAGTTGAATGTTTCTTTAACCATGTGAATATGAATGGGTACTTGGCCCCCTCTGGTCTTCTATTTTATCCTATCTTAATTTTAAAGTTCACAAAGATGGCTTAGTTATTGTAACTTTACAACATATTTAAGTGTGAGATAGTGAACAAGAATCTCCTCCTTTTTTGTTTGTCTTGTCTTTCCTAGGCATTATGTAATGTGACTTTTTAAATTTACTTTCATACAGTTCCAATAAAACTAATAGGGGTTTTGATTTCAATATAGAAAACATTGAAGTAATTGGGAGCTATTACATTTTTATAATAGTGCTCTGCTCATTTATACTTCTTATATTAATCAATAGTCATAGTTTTTCAAATGTTCTGTAAATTCTTTTTAAAATTTAGACCTAATTATTTACCACATTTTTATCTATGAATCTATCTTTTGTGGCACTAAGGATTAAACCAAGGCTCACAGAAGCTGGGTAAGTGCTTTATCACTGAGCTGGAGCCCCAGGTCTCTCTCTCTTTTAACCTTTTTATTGTTCCTTTGAACTTTTCACTATTATGAGGCAAGGTCTCATTAGGTTACCCAGGCTAATCCTGCCTTATGATCCTCTCACCTCAGCTTCCTGAGTAGCTGGTGCTGCAGGCCTGAACCAAGAGGTCCAATTAATCTTTTAAATTTTATTTTAAACATTTCTTCTTGAAGTATCAAAGCATTATTTTCTTAATCTGTATTTCTTCTTCATGTATGTAGATGATGTATCTTGGTTCCGTCTTCCCTCATCTCTTCCTCAGCCCTAACCCTGAACCTCCATCAATCTCCCATCCCCCACCTCACCTCGTGTCTTTATTCTTTATAATCCACAAAGTTCCATTAGTGCTGCCACCTGGACATGTGTGTAGGACAGAATCTTACAATGCTGACCAGGTCATCCTTGAACCCCTGGGAACTGATGTTCCCATCCCACCTTCCCATGTAGCTGGGACTATAGGCAAGTGCCCCCACACTTAGTAATCAGATTCTTATTGGATCTTATGAGTCTCTTAGACTCATTTTTTTCCTCTTCATAAATTTTGCTTTCCTAATAATGTATAGGAAATGAAACAATTATAAAAGTTCCATGTAAACATACTGTGGTATGTGGATACATAATATATGCATATACATGTCTACGTATAATGCATAAATAGTGTGTACCTAAAAGTGAAGGAACTGTTTCACTCTATATAGGTTTCTGTATCACTTATGTTTTTCATCCCACTATTTATAATGGGAAATTCACTTATACCTTATCAAGTTTTTTTTTTTTTTTTACAGTCACATAATTTCCCATTATAGATTGTACCCTTATTTCATCTTGTGATTAATGCTTATTGTATATGGCAGGCTGTTACAAATGGCATATTACATGTGTGTTCCTATCTCTGACCATTTAAGTGTAAACTTTTGAAGGACATCATTGCATTTGAGTATGTGTGTGCCAATTTACTGTGCAGAAAACAGCACCAGATTACACTCCCATTATGGTGTCCACGTAGGTACGAAGATACAGACTGGACAAGCCACACCAGTAATTAGATACTACCTGAATTTGTGTGTGAGGGAATGTATTCCTTTAGCAAGGCTGAACATGTCCCCATGCACACTGTCCAGTTCTATAGCTGTTCCTTTTTGAATACACATTTGAACATTTGGGGACTATTCTCTATTCTTTGGGTTTTTTTGTTTGTTTGTTTGTTTGTTTTTTAATTGGGGTATGGTTCTTTTTCTTCCTGGATGGCAACATTCTTTCAATCTTAATCCAACCTCTCAGCTGCCAATTAGATGGCACCTATCATTTTATCAATCTATCGAATCTAATTTTCTTTTCCTTTTATTGTGAATTGTATGAAACTTTAAAGGCTTGCCCCCTCTTAAGGGATGAAGTAGAGATAGAAGGATGCCCTCTGCTTATTGAAATAGTTGTACCAGGCAGAATTCACTTTTGAGCATGCTCTGGCCTGGCTTCCATGCTCAGTACTCATCAGACCATCAGAACTGGGCTTCTTCTTAATGTCACTCGTTGCCCTCTTTGCCAAAGGAGAAACCAGCTGCACTGGGAAATCATGCCTGATCCAGCTCTTACGTTTGGCTTGGCCAGGCTTGCCCTGAGTTTCTGAGAATGCTGATCCCTAGATGTGAAGTGGGGGATGAGTCAAGGGCACAGTGCTCTCCTCAAGACCTGCTCTGTCGTCAGCTTCCCCCTTCCAAATACTGTGTGTTGTCTTGGAAAGCAGAGTTGCCAAAGGAAGGCTCCTGGTGTATTTATTCTTTTGGGAGCCATCTGTGACTAGCAAGCAGAGGTTGCTCAAATGTTTCTTTTAACTGAACTTTGCCTTGACTTTATTTTTCTTTCCTCATTTTGGTTGAGTTATGAGAAGGGACAGAGGTCAGCTGGACCCAGTCCTTGTCCAGACAGAAACCAACATGTTTTTCTTATAGCTATCTCAAGGCTCTGATGGGCATAGTTAGGTATAAAATATAATATTCAGTTAAAAGTGATGGAAGAGAACTGACACTCGGATGTGGTGCTACTGAGGCTCTGACCCTGTTTTTGCATATAGATCAGACACGGGCATTTCACTGCCAACTTTGTGTGCAAACGCTAAGCCATGGAGTTTGGATTCAGATATGAAGCTAATACTATTAGTTGGAAATGAAATAATTCATCAGCTTCTCATGTGTTTGCAGAATGATGGTGCTAGAACTGTTTGTGGCTTGGCCTTCATATGAAATACACAGATATACAAATAAACACAGATAAACACTTGTACCTCTTTCACATTAGATACTTTGTTTCTCCTTCTAAAATATTTCTTTTCAATCATCTGTATGTGTTTATATGGGTATGTGTATATGGTGGCAGTCCAGAAGAGGGTGTTGGATCCATTAGTACTGGAATTCTAAGTGTTTGTGAGCTGCCAACACGGGTGCTGGAAACTGAACTCAGGTCCTCTGTGAAAGCATGTGCTTCCTTAACCATTGGGCCATCTCTCCAGCCCCACCTGATACAAAGCCTTACTATGAAGAAATTCCATTACTAACATAAACATTTCTGTCACCACTCAGTACATTTTTTTTTATAGCTTAGTCAAGAAGGATCATAGCTGCATGCTTACACGATTTAGAACTGTTCAGCCTTCTTGGGAACACGTGTGAGGATACCTGTGATCACCACACTTGATTGGAAAGGATGGACTTCAATGTAGGCACACTCTTCAGCTACCACCCCTGGCATGCACTAAAAAGTGTAGGGCTGGAGTAATGAACCCTGAAGGCAACAGGAGCCCTGAGGTGTGGACACCCTCCTGACTAGCCATCACTTGTACACATTTCTATCCATATGTCTTTAATATATTGCACTTTGTAGATATCCCCCCTTCCCCTCCCTCCTCCGCCTTCCCCCTTCTTCCCATCTCCCCCCTTTGTCCTCTCCTTTTCCTTCTTCTCCTTTGCATGTTTCTACTATCAGGAAGTCACTCCAAGACCTCAGTCAGAAGAAAAAGGTGAAGACAGTCACACTCCATTTAAGAGGACTCTCGTCAGAGTGCACATATTCTTTTCCTGTATGTGTCATTGAGAGAGACTTAAGCTTATGCCCGCCCTTAGTTTCAGGGAGCTTTGTTAATGAGAAGGAAGAGCAAACTAGGTGCTAATATATCTGATGTCTATCAGAGTCAGGAAAATCATACATTAAAAACTGTCAGGGCACTGCCCTAAATTGAGTAAAACTCTGAGTATGTGTGTGGTATCAAAAACTCCCTATCTTATAACCACAATTTCATTGGCAGTTATGTTTGTAATTATCTGGGTGTCATGGCATATATCTCTAATACTAGCAGTTGGGAAGTGAAGCCAGGAAGATGAGGAGTTCAAGTTCAGCCTTGGCTTAGGAGCAAGTTTGAGACCAGCCTGGGCTACATGAGAGACTCTGCCTCAAGCAGTGTATGTATGTATGTACGTGTATATATATATATATATATATATATATATATATATATATATATATATTTATACGTATGCAGATATATGCTGAAAACACGCAGAATATGAATGGAGGGGACTTACACACATATATACATATACATACATATATATATACATACATATTACATATATATATATATTCTAGTATGACTGCTCTCAATCATAAAATACTTTTAATTTTGTTAGGATTTATTTGGTTTTTTTTTTGTGTAAATGTTTTTGCCTGCATGTGTGTATATGCCTATGTGTATATGTGGGTATAGGGAAGAAAACCCAGGGGCCCCTCAAGAGCAACAAGTGTTCCAAACTGCTGAGCCATCTCTCCAGCCACTAAAACTCTTTTTAAATATCACCTTCCCCCTCCCTAATCTTCATAAGAACATACCCCACAATACAAATATACTTCAAAATCAAGAGGACATCGAAGTTTATTGACTGGAAGTTGAAATGATAGAATTTCAATTTTGTTTTGTCATGTGCCTGGGGCTCTAGCATTGAGTTTTTCAGTGTTTGCAGGAACCCTGTGCTGGAGGCAGGAGTCACCCTCAGTACCCTCCTGCTTGGTCCAGCTGTTTTATACTCCCTCCAAATTCACACCAGATCTTGAGACCACAGGCACACATAAGAACCTGAAGATCAGTGGCAGTGGCTCTTTTGGTGCCAGGACAGCTCCCGTAACAGTAGAGCCAATAACCAAAATGTGACACCAAGCAAGAGTTCAGGCTGTAGACGGTAGACATAATCAACTCCGTTCCCTTGCCGAGAGGCTGGGAGACAGTGGTCTTCTGTGGTTTGTCATACATGGACAGGGCAGCGACTGATGTTCTGTCTTGTTTTCTCATTCTTGCTAATAATGAGCATCGGAGAACATTTGCAGAGATGGGAGATGACGTCTAACGTTTAATGCTGTCCCATGTAGAAAGCAGTTGCGTCAAAGGATCCGTTGTCTTGGTTGATTCGCCTTCCCTAGTTCCCAAGCTTAACTTCTCTTCTGGTCAACAAAAGGCAGGCTCTTGGCTTCTTGCTGTCAGCCGAGATGCATGTTGCTTTCTTGGCGCGTCTCTGTTCCTCTTGGCTCACTTATTTTGGCTTATTCCAGTGCCATCCTATTTGCAGAAGAAAAGTGTCCGCATTCGTCCTATTGTGTGGCCTCACCTTTCTGGTGGAACTTGAAATAAACCTTGAGAAAAAACAAAACATTTAATTTTCTTATTTCTACTCCCCCCCCCCCCCCCCCCCCCCCAGCACCATTTCTAGCCAGGCTCTGTCTTTTTAGCCACATTTCCCCTCAAAATATGCACACTTGGCTTTTGAGTGTTACTTCAAAAGTGATAGTTTCGGGAAGTTGCTGTTGGAATTTTCTGGCCTTGAAGATACCGAGTTAAGGCTGTTTGTACACAGCCCAATCTAATTAGTCAAACCTCACATTGCAAGTAAGCTGCAAAGGACATTACATGAGTTTTTTTTTTTTTTTTTTTTTTTTTTTTTTTTTTTTGCCGCCCTAGATTCTGTGCCAAGACCCATGGCTCGAAGTAAGGAGCATTGTGCATTCCACATGTTAATGAGAAGCACTAACAGTTGAGAAGAATATGTTCCTCAGAGTTCATGAGTCCTGTGCAGACCCACCCCTACAAAGTCAATCACACCCCTCCCTCTCCAGAGGCACCATCCTCTGGCCAAGATTAAAGCAGGAGAAACAGAGCTCGAATAGAGGTCTTAGATTTGGGTGAAAAGTAGTGTTCTTATAGAATAACAGACCTCTCCTCTCTTGTGTGTTTTGTGTTCCCCTTGTTCCAACTGGGCAGAGGAAGGACTCATTCTATGCGCCAGTTGCTAAATCAGTTGGACAGAGGCATTGAATTGACTCTTAGCCTATGCACTGAAGAAGTGACTAGAAATACAGCCAGTGTCTTGGCTTAGATTTGGACAGAAGTATAAGCCAGGAAGAGCATCTGAATGTAAGAGGTAGCTGATCTGGGAGGAGATCCAAGCAACTATGGGAGGGAGAGGAAGGAACGGAGACAAGGAGAGGATGGATGCCAAAGACAACATGAGTGGTAGTTGGTGTTTAATTCCAGTGGAACACTGAGAGCTAGTGTCCATTCAAGCCTCAACTTGTCCAGTATTACAACTGGACAGTAGGGGATCTCAGGTCTTTTAAAACCTTCTCATGTCAGGCATAGTTAAGGGTTGCTACCATGGTCTGTCACCCACACATCCTCTGTATGCAAGCAAAGTGGTCTCCAGGCAATCAAGAAAGCCTCAAGCAAAGAGATGGTGGTATGAGAAGTCTGAGAGGGGGCAAGAGGTACAGAGAGGAAGGCGACTAGGTGGAAGTAGGCTAGGGATATCTCTCAGTTCTACAGCAGATGCCTTACAGATATGAGGCCTGAGGTTTAGTCCACAGCACTACAAAGCAAAGATGTGTGGCTTTGTATGGGAGAAGAGCCTTGGAAAACAGCTGTATCCAAGTGATGCTCTGCATCTAAGCAAAACAACCCCAGTGCCTAACATTATATGTGTTACTGATGTGGAAGGTGAGAAAAGGATGGAAAGCAATTCAGAGAGCTCACCATGGGCTAGCCTCTGACACCATACAAGCACAGAAAGAGTCACTGTCCACCCTCCCCCCCCCCGGTCTCCTTTCACTTTTTCTATTTAAAACTCCCCTTTCTCTTACAGCTTGGAAGTCAATGACCCCAAGTCAGTATTCATCCAACAAAAGTGGCCTTCATACCAGCAATATATTTCTTTTCAGGAATTTTTAAAAGTACTTCATTTGACATTCTCCCCAAATGTGGGAGAAATAATGTGTCAGCTACTTTTCCTGTTGCTGTGATAAAATAGCCTGACAAAAACTGCTTAGAACAAGTTTTAAGCTGGCTCACAGCCAAAGGGCATAGGCCGTTGAGATGGGGGAGGTAGCAGATGTAGGAACATGAGGCAGCTGTCACACTGCATTTGCAGTCAGGAAGCAGGGGGCTAACGGTGTTGGTACTTAGCTATCTTTACCCTTCACACTCAGTCTAAGACCCAAGCTTGGGCAATGGTACTGCTCACATTTTCATAGGTCCTCCCATGTCAGCTAACCTGATCGAGATAATCTTTCACAAGTGTCTTACTTTTCTATTGCTGTGATAAAGCACAATGACCAGAGCAACTTATTAAGAAAGTGCCTAATTTGGCTTCCAGTGTCAGAGGGTCAGAGTTCATGATGACAGAGCTGAGAGCTCACATCTTAATCCACAACCACAAGGAAGAGGGAGAGAAGAATTCCGTAATTCTTTTGAAACCTTAAAGCCTGCACCCAATGACACATCTCCAACAAGACCACACCTCCTAAATCCTACCTAAACCATTCTACCAACTGGGGACCAAGTATTCAAATAGGAGTCATTCTTATTCAGACCATCACAGTAGGCTTGTCTCCTGGATGACTCTAGAGCTTGTCAAGTTGATAATCACTGTCAATAATCGCAAATGACACAGGGAACCCAAGGACTCAAGAATCTAGAGTAGTTAATTCATGACTCATCCGTAGCACTCACTGGCTGACTTTATATCTCCACAGGACCTGGAGATAGTACTCACTATAGTCTCAGAGACCTCAAGCAGTCACAATTTCAATGCAAGTAATGTCAGTGCAGTAAAAGGTAGCTTGGTGCTCTCCACAGTTGGGATTCTCAGGGAATGGTCAGTGAATGCTCCTCTATTTAAATGATCAACGAATTAGATCCAGTTCACCCTTCAGACTATTTTCCTCTTCCTGAAGCAAGAGGAAGCATTGAGAATAATGGCACACAGACATGGATCCCTGTAACTTTCCTCCTGAAATCTGGTTAGGGAATCCTATCTCAGCTCCTCCAGAGAGAAGGTAGTGTGGTGAGTTCAGAGGGAATCTGCATGTTCTAGGCTTTGGGTCACATGTCACCATCAATACCACTTTTATGCACCTCTAGAGCCCTCATCAGTATAGGGTCCAGGAGCTTTTTATTTTATTTTTTTTTCATTCCATGACAAGAGCAATATCAAATCCTGTGTGGAAATGGGCAGCTATTTGTCAGAATCACACTTTTTCAGAATCTCTGGAGCTACCCTGTCAGCTTCCAGAAGCATTCATAGTTCCGTAACAAAAATGTTGGTTTTATAGTAACTGACTTATGTAGTTGACATGACTGTTCTAGCAACATAGTAGAATTAAATCATTGCAAACAATGCTAAGTGACAGGTAGTTACCAGGCAACCCTGACAGCACTTTTCCTATATGAAGTCATGAAAGTCCACAAGAGCAAACCTCAGTTAGGTTATATTATTGCCATCATCCCCAAAGCCCAGGGAACACAGATGAAGTGGGTAAGAGCAAGGTCATCTCGTGGGTGCATGGCAAACTGAGAATTAGATCCAGGTAGTGGGAGCCAAAGTCTTAACTTTCAGCACTGTGCAAAGCTACCACTGTTGTCTACACCGTATGGTCAGGTCTAGGACATACAAGATGTACCCATGTGTACTTGATGGTAATGTTGGTTGTAAAGTCTTTCTGGAGAGGGCAGCTGGGAGAGAAACCTGGGAAGAAGGATGATACTGGTACAATAGAATAAACACACTACCAAGGCCAGTGAACACTTGGGGGCTACCATTTTAATTAATGCCATCTAAGGGTCCTGATAAGCCCCGTCAGTCCTCATTGTCCTTACTGATTTCCCCCCCTTCGGTCCAGACAACAGTTTCTTATATGCATTTTCATGTGCTGTAGCTATGCCAGCACCCATCTCCCACATCCCAGGCCAATCACTGCAGAGGCCATGCCCTGAAGATGTGGGATCATATCAAGTAACAACATATGTGCTCATGTCACCCTTATTTGTCTAGATTTATGAATTCTTAGGTATATCTAATGCAAGATCAGCCTCAAGTCATATTCTTTATTAAAATAAAAATGTGATTCAAGCAAAAGAAGTCAACATTTTTAGTACTAGACAGCATAAGTGTAACTGTCAATCATACAGTTCAACCTTAAGTGTAACTGTCAGTCAATCATGCAGCTCAAAATTCAGCCTATGAATTTTATTGGTCTTTCAACTAAATTCCATTTATCCTGATTTGAGATCTTCAAAGTTTACCTTCACCCCTACCACCCAAATATTTTTTTAAAGTACTATATGTATCAGACTAGGGCTGTTTATAAATCTTACTCGTTAAAAAAAAAAAGGTATGTGTGTGTGTGCATGTGTATTCGCATGTGTGTGTTTGCACTAGTATGTGTGTGCATGCTGGTTTGTCTGTGTATGTTTGCAGTAGTATGTGTACACATGCTTGTATGTGTGTTTGCAGTAGTATGTATGTGCATGCTGAAGTGTGTGTGCACGTGCATTTGCATGTGTGTGTATATTTGCACTAATATGTGTGTACATGCTGGTTTGTGTGTGTGTGTGTTTGCAGTGGTATGTATGTTCGTGCTGGTGTGTGTATTTGCACTAGTGCATATGTGCATGCTAGTGTGGGGGGGGTATGTGTATACACACTAGTTTGTGTGTGTGTGTGTTTGCAGTAGTATGTATGTTCATGCTGGTGTGTCTGTATTTGCACTAGTGCGTATATGCATGCTAGTGTGTGTGTGGGGGGAGTATGTGTGTACATGCCTGTGTCCACGCATGAGCTACAGTATGCTTGCAGAGGTCAGAGGACAACTTTAGACGTTGGTTCTTCCCTTCCCTTCCCTTCCCTTCCACTTTGTTTGAAATGGAGTCTCATCTCCATCCAGCTTCAGGAGAGTGTCATGTCTCTACCTCCTGTCCCACAGGAGCTCTGGGATTCCAGGCAGATGGGCTACTGAGCCCAATATGTTTGGGGCTCTGAATTCTGGCTCTGATTCATACCCACTAAGCGATCTTCCCAAGCCTATAAAGCATTTTTTTAAAGAGCACTCAGTTTTCTAAAGGCATGCACACAAGTAAACTGTACAGATGATTTAATCCCCTAGAGATAACACTAAACTCGAAGTAATTTAAAAGTCCACACCTCGGAATGATGATGGGTATAAATATCACTGCAGTCCCTGACTGGCAATTTAAATACAGGCACCATTTGAGTAGGACCAGAAGTATTTGGGACTTCAGAATTTATTCTTAATTTTGGAACATTTGCATATTTATAATGCAACGTCTTGGATATGGGACTTAATTCTAAGCATGAAACTTATCAACATTTCATAAACACATAACCTATAGGTCATTTTGTAGGATAGTGTTATAATTTTTCTTGTGGGCAGAAATTTCATTGCTGGAATATTGCACTCATGCCATCAGAATGGAGCTAAAACGTCCCTACTTTGTAGCATTTGGGATGTCAGATTCTCAGATTAAGGTTCTGCACTTGTGATACAGCATCTAATCTGTGAATAAAATTCAACTCTAAATCATTTGGGGCTTAGCTTGTGCTTTTAATGATATAAACAGTGTACTTTCTTCCTTGTTTAATTAATGTGATTGTTTGTACAAACAAGAATGAAAAGAAAAATACAGCAAACTTCCAAATATTGGAATGCTAATAAATGTCACAAATTAAATGTGTTTTTAAAAATAAATTTACACAACTATAACAAATACATCATAAGTTCATGAACTTAAAAGTCTCCTTTCAGCCCTCACCCCATGAGTCTTCCATTTCTTAATAGATTTGACGTGAAATGTCTCTAGCTTTCTGAAGTGTTGCAGATCAATGCTGTGGAAACCCAGATATTTTCAATTGACAATTAGATTTCTTGCATCTTTTTCATACCCTAAACGCATGCTGATGGTTTTTTCCTGGTTGTTAAAATATATCATAAAAATGCATCATTTTTTCCTAATGACTTTGGAAAGCATCAAAATAAATAATATTTTAATACTTTCTAAAAAAAAATATTTTTACACTTGAGTTTGCCCAACTTTCCCACCACGTTGCCCAGTCTCTGGCATTCGTTTGGAAAGACAGTTGACCTGATTAAATTTCTGTATCATTTTCTGTACTGGAAACGTCTAAATACGCCATTAAGTTATTTCTTCTCTTTGTGGACTTCTATTCTCAGCATATGTCAGTCAACAACACCTTTCGCTGAGAATCACTCGCCCACCTCCTGTCTTGACCACCCACAGAGGTTGCCTTTCTCTGGCTTTGACAGTCTCTCAGAGGTTGAGATGGCTCCTTATGGTTTTCTTCCTAGCAATTTGGGCTGAGGTATAAAGAGCCCAGAGAGAATAAATTTGTGTTTGCTTTAGTTTGGTTTTTACCAGTAATTAGGTAACAGAGTAGGTACACAGGACATAGGAATTCCACCAATGTAAGGAAAGTGACCATGGATGCCAGGAGAGCTAGAGACCACATGCTGTGTTGTCCTAGAAGTAGAAAATGGGTGAAAGATTGAAGGGAGGGAGTAGCCACTTCAGTTCCTAGAGACCTCATGTTTCTTCTCCCAGTCTTTGTTGGGGTCCGGCTTTTCTCCCTGGCCTTGGGTTGGGAAAGCTGTACAGGCTCCCAGTAAACCTCCAGCTTTGTTTAAAGCAACTAAGGAGATATCCAACCTTTATGGACCACCAAGTATTATTAAGGCATCCTTTGAAACTGTTTAATCTTAGAAGTGAGGATGATCAGATTGTACTATACTCACGAATGACACTGCCAGGAAGTAAGTGTAATAATAAAAAAGAAAATGACCTAAGAAGATTTTTAAGTGAAAATACCTTTAATTCACTGATAACCACAAAGTTTTAATTAACTCCCACTTCTGTCTAACTTTCTTATGAAAATAATATAGCCATTAGTACTTTTAGATGAAGCAAGAAAATACAACTGTCATACTTTTTGACTCTTATTTTATATGTGTGAATTCATCAACATGTACACGTAATACACAGGAAAATACTCCCTACTTTTTATTCCTGAGGTTGAATAACGAACATTTCCCTTCTACAAGATGATCCTCTCCTAAATACCATGTTTCTAGTATATATTATCATGTAGACATAACCATGACTGAACTTTTTAAAGAGTGTCTTTTGTGTGTCTGTGGTGCCAGGGGTGGAACCCGGGAGCAGGTACATGGTCAAGCAGTGTTGTACTGTTGAGCTATAGGTCAGCAGTGAGCTGCATCCCCAGCCCTGAGCTGCATCCCCAGCCCTGAGTGCATCCCAGCCCTGAGCTGCATCCTAGCCCTGAGCTGCATCCCCAGCCCTGAGTTGCATCCCAGCCCTGAACTGCATCCCCAGCCCTGAGCTGCATCTCCAGCCCTGAGCTGCATCCCCAGCCCTGAGTTGCATCCCAGCCCTGAACTGCATCCCCAGCCCTGAGCTGCATCTCCAGCCCTGAGCTGCATCCCCAGCCCTGAGCTGCATCCCCAGCCCTGAGCTGCATCCCAGCCCTGAGCTGTATCCTAGCCCTGAGCTGCATCCCCAGCCCTGAGTTGCATTCCAGCCCTGAACTGCATCCCCAGCCCTGAGCTGCATCCCCAGCCCTGAGCTGTATCCCCAGCCCTGAACTGCATCCCCAGCCCTGAGCTGCATCCCAGCCCTGAACTGCATCCCCAGCCCTGAGCTGCATCCCCAGCCCTGAGCTGCATCTCCAGCCCTGAGCTGCATCTCCAGCCCTGAGCTGCATCCCCAGCCCTGAGCTGCATCCCCAGCCCTGAGCTGCATCCCCAGCCCTGAGCTGCATCCCCAGCCCTGAGCTGCATCCCCAGCCCTGAGCTGCATCCCCAGCCCTGAGCTGCATCCCCAGCCCTGAGCTGCATCCCCAGCCCTGAGCTGCATCCCCAGCCCTGAGCTGCATCTCCAGCCTTGAGCTGCATCCCCAGCCCTGAGCTGCGTCTCCAGCCCACAATGGAATTTCTACATTTACTCATTGTCATTTGTTACTATGACATTTTATAATTAAAATACTTATGTATACATTTTCTCAACTTCTCTCACTATTTCTTTATCATCTTGATTTCCTTTCTTCTGAAATATAATTTTTTATTGCTAGACTTACCACCGCATTCTATTAGCTATCATTCTCATTATTGGAAAATAATGGGGACTTTTTGTCTCATTCTTGAACACAATGAGGGTGCTTCAAGTATTATTTCTGCCGTTAGTTTTATGATAATTCTGTTTGTCACATTAAGTAATTCTTCTCCTCTTTGCTTAATTCACTTGCAAAATTATGAATGGATTGCCAGTTGCCAATGATATTTGTAACTTGAGATTGTCTTTGTCCTTTGAGCTTTTGGTGTAAAGCACACGAATGAATTCTTTATATATGGTTTTGAGCACTAAATGCTACTTGGTAATATTATGTAGACATTTAGTATATCAATTATAATTACTTTTATGTTTTATTGAGTGTGTATTCAGGTGTGTGTGTCATCTGGAAGTCAAAAGACAACTTTTGGGAATAAGTTCTTTCCTTCCACCATGTGAAGCCTGTTGGACTCAGGTTGTCCGGCTTGTTAGTAAGAACCTTTAGTCACTGAGCCATCTTGCCAGCTGGGCTGTAATTGTTTTATAAAAATTTCCACAGCATTAATGGAGTTTAATTTGATACTTATCTACAGTTAACGGAGCATTTCTGCTCGCATGTGGTAGCATGGTTGGCATTCTAGTGAGCCCATTTTTACCGTTCAGATTTTCCAGACCTCTGTGTGGAAAGAATGGATGCTGGAGTAGGAAATTGCTTGGTCCTTGCAGATCCATTCTGTTTTTTTATAGTCTGGACTATGTCTGCTACTCATCAACTCCTGTGCCCACCATTTTCTAATGTGTTGTACTGTCCCCATGGGTCCATTTCAAACTAGTCTGTGTCCTTGTTTAATAACTAAGGCATGTGTGTGGGTGGATAAACTCTGGACCCATAAATCTGAAATTGAGTTTGCCTCCGACCCTCTGGTTCCTCTGTGATTTGGCTAGACATTACAAACAGCCTAAAGACTCCCTGAGCCAACATTTTTTTCCCTTTCTAGAATTTCAGTCTATGAAGGTTGAGTAAATACTTCAAATACATGAGACATGCTAAATATGATTCATTTGAAATCCCAACATTAACACGAAAGCTCTGTTCATGAAAACTACTCTGCTTGTGCTTCTGACATTTTTGTCAGTTGGTTGGTGTTACCCCTCTCTCACCAGATAGCACAGTTAGGAAAATCTCAACCTGTGTATTGTAGAGGCTCAAGATGGATCTGTTGTATTTGTCAGTCTCAGTTCAGAGGGGCACAAGACTCACTCTGAAAGGTTTTGGTCTCAGATTTATTATTTTGTCCTACACATTGGAATATAGCAAGAAAAAACTATAGCACATATTTATTTGTTCATTTGCAGCTTTTCATGTTAGTCTGGAGACAGGGTTTCATTCAACCCAGGCTGGTTTTGAACTCTTGGTAGTTCTGCCTCCACTCTGGATTACAGGCATGTGTCACCACGCCTGGCTCCTACTCACCAACAGAATAAGAATATAAGATTAACTTTTCACATAAAACCTTGCAGTTATAGCCAGACATGCAAGCATTAGCTTTACTTTAATGGAGTTAGAATCATGAAAGAGGAACAAGGGTCACCAAGATGAACTTATTTTATGGCAGGAGAAGTGGTAGAAGTTTCTATGAGATGAACTTGGACCTAAACTCAGGAAGAACAGTAAAATATGGGGGGCTAGTTGGAAAAATGAAAATGAGTTATGAAGAATTTTCAGGCCCTACAAACAATAAGAAAGTATTGTTCATTCCAAAAGCCCCAGCTTGGGTGGAATAGCTAAACAAGAGGAGTGGCATGGTGAACTAAAGAGGAGACAGGGAAGTGGCTGGAACGATTGATTAGGACTAGATAGAAAAAGAACCTGGAAAAAAGGTTAAGTTTCACTTTATAGACAGATTGGCAATATTTAAAGTTCAGAGAAATGATTGCATTGGAATTTCAGAAAAATAACTTTAATGGCAGGCCAGAAAATAGATGTAAAAGAATCTTCTCCTCAAGAGATGCCTAAACGAGCACCTGGAGCAAGGCTGGGAGGATGGGACTAAGGACAGGGTGAAATGCCTCGGGTTGGGTGGCCACTGATAGTGATAGACATTCTAGGACAAAGGCATTCTAGATAATTCCAGGATGTTAATCTTGGAAAGTAGGCATATGGAAGTATTGTTGGAGGTATTGAAAACAGGTGGTGAAAGCCTTACTTGTGCATGAACTGAAGATAGAGGGTTGGGAAGATGGTGTAGTACATATATGTGTGTGCGTGCGTGTGTGTGTGTGTGTGTGTGTGTGTGTGTGTGTGCATGTGTGTATGTGTGTGTGTATATGTGTGTGTATTTGTGTGTGTGTATATATGTGTGTGTATATATGTGTATGTGTGTGTATGTATGTGTGTGTCTGTGAGTATGTGTGAGTGTGTGTATTAGTGTGTGTGTATGTTGGGGAGGAGGAGAGGTAAAGCAAAGCAGCACATTTCAATGATGTGTCTTAGTATGTTGACTAGACTTTTCAAAAGAATCTTAAATAATGGTGAAAACTTGAACCACTGATTCATTCCTTATTACCTGGGATCTTCTGAGTTTCTACAGTCAGCCATTGTTTCCACTTTTGTCTCAAGGTAAAGAACGTAGGGCTGGTGAGAAGGCTCAGTGAGTAAAGGCGCTTGCTGCCACACCGGGTGACGTGAGTCCAAGCTCCAAGTTCCACGTGTAGGCTCCAAAACAGATTATAGAGGAGAAAAATGGATGACAACAGACTAAAATTAAGACAAAACTGGCTGGAAACTGAAAGAAATAAACAGAGAACTGAGTAAAATAAAGAAATACTATAACTAGAAAGTTAAATACAAGGTTAATCTCAATTCTTTTATGATTTTTAAAAACTTATTCTTTTAAACATTTCATATGTATATGCAATATATGAGTATATACATTTGTATGTATCTTTTTGTTGTTATTTGTTTAATGGTACCATTTTCTTTCTTTCAACCTCTATTTAAGAGTTTTGTGTGTTTGTATGTGTGTGTATGCAAAACTCTTAATAGATATATATGTATATATCATATAATATATATTAAATAAAGGTAGAAGGGAAGAAAACAATACCATTAAACAAACAACAGAAAAGATATGCAAGAAAAGGCTCCTGCTTGATCCAGTAGGCATTAGAATGAGATCAACCTAGTGAGGTAGGGAGACTGGAATGAGTGACATCCAGGGGAAGGTGAACCAACAGAGAAACTTCTTTTCCTATCAATTGCAAGATATACATAAAGAAAAACTTCCCTGAGCCAAAGAATATCAGAGAGCATAAAATGAAAATAGTAACTAAATAACAGCTGAAACTTGGAGAAAGTTGGGGTGTGAACGTGAGGAATGTCTACCCTGTAGCTTCCAGTGCTTCATTTGTGCAATGTTTCCCAACAAGAAATTCCCAACAAATCACCTCATGTCATTCTAAACAGATGAATGGGCTTTTCCTCAGAAATAGTACTGAATAATATGTGCTCGTATAGGTGTTTCAGCCCATTCCAATTATTGTTTGTGCTTGTAACCTCCCCCCTTTATTGTATATATACTTCAGTTTCTCACTGTGTAGAAATCAAGTTGAAACTGACTTATTTTACTAATTTTCTGCTCCATGACAAAGCAGTACTCGGACACAGTCACAGGGTAGATTTGTCCACTGTATGAAATTCATTAAAGGGTGACTAATGGCCTTTGCTAGTTGGCATGCTCAGGGTGGGCTGGTTGTACTGGGTAGTTGTGGTTTGGTCCTTGCAGTGGTTCGTATTATGTTCTCCTGTGGCTTAGAGTTCAGGGTTCAGGAGAGAGTGTTGGCCCCTCGGCTTCAACTGTCACTTCCGTTGTCTCCAGTGCTTTTGCAACAGCTCTTTGAAGGAAAAAAAAAGATGCTTTGGGTCAGGGTGGGAGTTGGGGGGTGCAGTCTTGTGTAATGGTGATGGATCTCCCTTGTTAAATTTGAGTTGCACAATCCTGCATTTTTATCATTCTGATGACTATTGCTGGACTCAAAGCCTATTTTCCTTCCAGCTATTTATACAATCAAATCAGAGGCTTGATACAATGCAGATGGAGATAACCTTTTGCCATACAGAGTCCATCTCCAGTTTTTCTTTGGCAGCAAATCCTTTGTCTCATTCAGTATTCTGGAGAAAAATATCTGTAGCAGATGATGTAAACTATTTCAGAAAGACAGGAGGAAAACGCCAGCCTTCTACCACATTCCATGACTATCAAGTCCTGGCACGAAACAATGTTTCAGTGAATTGTGACTTTACTCAAACATGATGAGGCACAAAGATGGGAAGAGCTGTAGATTGTTCTCAGCCGTGCGTCCTCCCTGATCCATCTTTAAGCACATTCCAAACCCAGATCTTGTGTAACTCTTTGCCTGGATTGCTAGGGCTGTCATTATTCTCGATATCTTCAGCTTCATGCACTGATGTGCCAACAGAGCTCATGGAAAACTCATCAGTGTCTCTACACAAAGAGAACAAACAGAACCACGGCTTAGAGTTTCTTTTATTTATTTATTTATTTACTTTTCTTTGTGTGTACAAGTGTTTGACCTGCATGTGTGCCTGGTGCCCATGGAGGTAAGAAGTGGGCATCAGATTCCCTGGTATGGATGGTTTTGAGCCACCGTATGCGTGCTGAGAACTAAACCTGGATCCTATGCAATAGTAACAGGTGCACTGAGCTGTGCCTTTGCCTCCCACACAGCATAAACCTCATTGTGTGAGATGATCACTAACTGGAGGAAGGAGATGCTGAGTCCGTGCCAAGGTGGAGGAAAGGCACTGGACTGAACTCCAGGAAATGATTTCTTTATTCTAGAAAGCACACAAATAAAACTAAATGTTATTTCATATTAAAGAGTGTTTTTTATTCTTTGAAAGATTCATCCATTTGTATACATTTATTGATCCCATCTTCCCTCTATACCTCTCTCCAACTCCTCCTAGAATATTTTTGTATAAATAGTACACGTTTACACACACATTCCTACCACTTACTCAAGACCAACTCACTCCAGTATCCTAGAGTTTACCTACGCCATTCATTGAACAAACATTTATGAGCATATATTTTACCCCATGTGCTAGCAAGAGTACCATAGTGAAAAAGAAAATTTCCTTTTCTCTCTTTCCTTTTCCATCATTATTCTTATGTTCTCAATGCCTTGCTTACAGTTAGCTGCCATGACCTTGTCAATTAGCCATTCAAAATGGCCTTGAGCATAATGGAATGTCTGAAGATTCGATTTCTGAGTGGAACTAGACTCACTCACTCACAGTGAAGAGGAAGGATTGTGCAGACACAACCCATTGCATCCTGGAGGGCTGGAATGAAGGCTGTTCTTCTGAACATGGATAAATAGAATTTGACAAATTATCTCATCCTATTCTAAACAAAGAATTCAGCTCTTCGCATACTGAGTAATACATGTGTTCATATGGTGTTACAGATCACTCCAATTTCTGTTTATGCTTTTAGAACTCCCCCTCCCTTTAGTGTATCTATACCACAAATGTAAACACACACACACATATACACACAGACACAAGCTAAACTTGAAACACTTAAATGCACTCAGTTTCTCATCTTTGTCATTACACACACCTCCAGGTTTTTGGCCTGCCGAAGGGGCTTTCCAGCTGCTCTTGCTTTCCTCAGCTTGTCTTTGCTAGTCCTGAAGCCTTCTAGATTTCTGTCATGAGATGCCCAGGCCTGCATTGTACATTTCCTGACCTTGGACTGAAATTTAACATTTTCCTCACAAATTTCTGGCTTCTTCTAGTGGGTAACAGTATTTAGAGATTGCACCCAGTTTGTTTCTACTTGGGCTGATCGTTAATAGTGTGTGTGTGTCTGTCTGTCTCAGTGGGTGTGTCTGTGTGTCCTTGGGATGGATTTCTAGAAGTGAATTTACTGGGTCAAAAAGAAATAATCTACAGAAGAATTTCATGAGGTGACCCTCAAGCTTAGTTGGCAAAGGAAACATTTAGGTCTAACCACAAATACTTTTAAAAAGAGAGGAAAAGACTGCTAAAATTTCCTTACAATTATAAAAAAAGAAGAAGAACATGAAGCAACAGCACCCCAAACTGTAGGGAAAATACTGAAGGGCCCGCACAGGCAAGTGAGTTCTGTGTTGCATTGAGTTGTGTTGTTCCTGTGTGTCTGCCACTGCTCAGTCGGCTGGAACTGCAGCTCAGCATGGCAGAAAACACGCCAGGTCTTTGACTAGTCCCCTTCCACGCAGCACCAGGCAGGCACTGGGCTATGAGAAGCCACTGGGGTGCCCGAGAGTGGAGAGTGAACTCAGCCTGAGGCTCCACAGGGGGCAGGGTTCTCAAGTGGGCCCGGAGGCCAGTGGCTGCCATTGGGGGGGGCTCTCAGATGTCGCTGGAAGGCCACCTCGATGAGGGGAGTGCGAGGTGTGCATGCCAAAAGAAACGAGGGGAGAGGGGGGGAAGCCCCAACCACCCTGTAGGAAGAGACTCAATTACTGTACTCGATTAGTGGCCTGCGGCTACAGCTGCTCATTAAAGGCCTTCTCCGCAGATCCTCACGGTGCAGCCCCAATGACACAAGAAAGCCTGGGTTCCAAGAGCTTTATTGACATGGCAGATGATAGATGGTCTGGATGTGCACCCCCTCCCTTAAGCCAGGGAGGGCCTGACTTAAATTGGGAGGGAGATGGGGAGGAGGGTCACTTAATTAGCTACGCCCTCTGGCCTTTAGGTAACTCATTAATATGGAAATCTCTTGAGGCTGAAGCCTGTAGTCACGCCCTTTACCTGTGGAGGGTGAAGTAAATCTCTCTGGGAGGGGCTGCAATGTCCTATGTGACTGGAAGGCATGGGTTAAAATGTGGGGGAGGCCTTGTGTCAGGAGCCTAGAGTCTGGGGGTGTGGCCGAACACCTGCTTTGCCCCATTGGGGTTGAGGTTTGAGACCTGTGCCCAGCCAGGAACCAAGCTATCCTTACAAGGCCCCTCACCAAAACATGTGGTATTAACCAAGAGCAAAGAGACAGGAGAGTACTACAGAAGAAAGAGGACAAATTAGCAAATGAAACGCGGGAAACGTTTATCCAGTTGAATAAAAATGAAGGTGTTCTAATACTGTGCACCAAAGTAAAGACAAAATCCAACGTGGAATTTGGAATTTTAAAAATAAAAATATTGGTGTAACACACAGGAGAATATTTGAGTGGGTTTGGGGTGGAGAAGAGGCAGAAGTGTCTGCAGCTGTCTGCTGAGCAAAAGAAGAGCTGTTCTGTACTGGCAGGTATGGACTGAGTATGTTCTCTAGACTCAGAATATTGAGGAATTCAAATAGCTCAACTTCAGTGACTCACACTGGAAGAAGACCACTCTTCTGATTGGAACCCTCCTGTCCTTTGAAATGCAGGGCCTGTCACTCTGAATACCTTTGAGCTGCATTGCTAAGTCATCTTTTTCTCTCATCCTACACTTCATCTCTTGTCTCTTGGGCAGACAGACAGGCACAGGCACAGGCACAGGCACAGGCACAGGCACAGGCACAGGCACAGGCACAGGCACAGGCACAGGCACAGGCACATACACATATCCAAATGATATTCTCTACTTAGCACCTACTTAGAACCTATCCTGAGGTTCTGTTGGAATGAGATACTGTGTGCTAAGACAGAACATCATCTTACAGCCTGGTGATGGATTTTAAAACTCTATCTCACTAATGCTCAGTGGAGTGAGTATTCTGTGGGCATTTCTTCAGTATTGTATTGGGGATGGAGCTTAGGTGTGGGTCATGCTAAGCATGTGTTTTATCCCCAGCCCAGAACATTTTCTTTGAGACGCCTTTTCTCCGTATGAGGACACAAGGCCAGCCATCTATGTGCAGCCAGCAAAACTCAACGCTAGAAGTTTCTAATACTTCCATTTCAAACTCTGAGTCATGCTTAGAATTCTTCCTCTTCTCTCCTTCTGCAAAGCTGCATGGGGAACGCTCACCCCTTGGCGCTCTGCACTTCTATTTTCTGAGTTACACAATGGCCTCATTCATGATCATGCCACCATCCTGAACATCCAAATGCAGAAGAACCTATGACCTTCAGGACTCGGGAGATGTCTGTCTGTCATCTCCTCTGTGACTCAATTGGGTATGTAGAGACTTCAGAGTCTCACACAAGCTAATAACATCTCCTGTTCTCCTGTCTTTTCCCTCCCCTTATTCCCAGGGGCTCTTGCTTGGGGGGTTAGAAAAGTCTCACACTTGTCACGCATTCATCCCAGACCCCTTGTCCTTCATCAAGTGGACAGCCTTTTAAATTGTGAGAACGAAAACCTTGAAGACTGACTGAGGCCATGCTGTGTATTTGAGGAATGACTCTGTTATTGTGCATGGTATTCTGTCACTCACACACAGACACTGAAACACACACAGCACACACAGAGATACACATAGACACATGTATACACACATAAACACTCACACAGACACACATATACACACAGACACACACACATAGACACACACACAAATGCATATAGATACACACACACACACACACACACACACACACACACACACACACACACCCTCTGTACCTGATTTTCTAGGCTCCCATTGGATCTAGCTTGCTTCATTGCATTTGATTCTTGAGGACTGCTGTGACACTCTTAAACACCTCTTCTCAAACTGCTGGCCCTCTAGATGGTTTCTGGAGTCCTTTTCAGTTTGATTTTCTTTAAGTTCATGTTCGGCAGCTTTAGAGGTAACTCACAATAGCCAAGTTTAGGTAAGAATAATTTGATTATAAGCAGCATCTGTAAGAAGACAGTGACAGACTTTCTTTTATACAGATACCGATCTTAGTATCTGAAATAAATAGGCCTGTGAATCTAGTCCCTAAAGTAAATGGAACTGAACGCATCTTTCAAATCATATCTTATTTTAATTTTAACAAAATGTAGGGTATAATTCTTGCTATCCTGGTCTGCCTCCTGAAAACATGTTATTATTATTACTTGTTTAATCTCTCATTATTGCTTAATAACCATGCTACCTTCAAAGAACTTGTAGAAAATGTATCCAGGCTCTTCCTTGCCTTCTTAAGCAATTCTAATGAAAAGTCCCAATAAAAATCAGCTGGCAATGCCAGATCACACCTGGAATTCCTGTGCCTTTGGGTCTGATATTGTAAAGCATCCCTGGCAATGAGGTGTTAAAAGCCTTGTCTGCTTCTGTCCACTGGGTGAGAGAATTACACACATTGTAAAACAGACCCCTGTCCTAAAACAACAAAGCTCAAATAAAGCTCAAATGTCAGACTTAGTGAACCCGTGTTTTCTCATGCAGATAGGATGCTGCCAAAACCTGCTGATTTTATGTGAATCCTGGGTGGTCCAAAAAGATGGAGCATTGGATCAATTCTACATTTTTGAAGGAGTCGTGGGAAAACAAATATAGGAAGGAGGTCAGCCACCATAAGACCTGGAAAAGACATATTCTGAAAAAAAATGTATTCTGGGGGTCTAATGGTGGTTTAGATAGAAAGACAGAGAGAGGTGAAATATAGATTTCTAAAACTCAAGATTGGTTCGTGTTTCCAGGTCTGGAGAATGGATAGATTAGCTTCACAGTAAGTGGCAATTAGTGTCTCAAAGTCATTCTGTAAACATTTGTTCTTCATTGCCAAGCTCAGTGGAGACAAGGATGACAGTGACTTGGTTGCAAGGATGATGATGACACATTTTAAATGGCTTTGAGACTCATTGTGCATCTATCAAGCCATTGCAGATCCCGATCTGTGCCTGTTTCTGCTTTCCTCTCGCTGACTGGTGTTTCTCGGGTACTACCTTAGCCAGGAAAGGAAGCAGAGAGAATGACGCCACTCATCCTCGGATCTTCTCTGTGTCTTTACAGCAAATCCTTCGTCACTCTAGAGAAAACTCCACCAAAGTCATATTTCTCATCACCGATGGCTATTCCAACGGCGGAGATCCCAGACCTATTGCAGCATCGCTGCGGGACTTCGGAGTGGAGATCTTCACGTTCGGGATTTGGCAGGGGAATATCAGGGAACTGAATGACATGGCTTCCACCCCAAAGGAAGAACACTGCTACCTGCTCCACAGTTTTGAAGAATTTGAGGCTTTAGCTCGCAGGGCATTGCATGAAGGTAATAGAAACTAATAGAGATACAGGTACCTTGAAATCTCTCTCTCTCTCTCTCTCTCTCTCTCTCTCGCTCTCGCTCTCGCTCTCGCTCTCGCTCTCGCTCTCTCGCTCTCTCGCTCTCTCGCTCTCTGTCTCTGTCTGTCTCTATCTGTCTCTCTCCTTGCATGAAGCTCATTGAAGAGTGACTTCAAAGCCTTACGCTGCTCTTGGAGGAGCAGGAGGCTGTGCGTGCTTTGGGTGTCATGAGCTACTCTGAACTGCCCAGTGCTGGCATGCTGATCTGGCAGCAACCTTGTTTTGTTTCCGTTCTTAACAGCTGCGATACATTCCCTAGAACATCCATATGTTCCCACCTAGATCCGTGGATGAATTGAGGTGTGTTTGGAGGCCACACACAGAGCAGGAAGCCGTGACTGAGATCACATTCACAGCTATCTGGACAGATGAAGTAAACATTCTGAGACAGGAGCACTGAATCTCCCCAGAATGTTTCCAGAAATACACAGGAAGATAGGATGCTGAATACTTAACACGCGCACTTCTTGCCCTGGCAACTTGGAGATAAATGGCTTTTGTCCTAAGAGTGTCAGCCCTAACGGGAGAAAAATTAGCAAATGAATTCATCGGTGGTCTTGACGAACCGCTTATAAGGATGTTTAACTGTACCGTTCTCAGTTAGATGAACTTGCCTGCTGTAATATGAACCCAGACAAAAGAATCCAGGCAGATTGTGAGGCGTCGACAGGAGATTTAGCCATGTGCCAAATTGAGCCTTGATCTTGGCAGGTACTCAAGTAAAAAAAAAAAAAAAATTCAACGTAAGGCAGGAATCATAACTATATATTCAAAGAACCTGTGAGGCTCAAAAAAGCCAGGTTATCCCTGATGGAATTCCAAGAGAAGAGTTTCAAGTGGGTTACTGCTATGGCTCTGCTGAAAAGAATTGGCCTCTCTGCGGGTGGGGTTACTTGCTAACCTTAGAAAAGGCACGTAGAAAAATGGGGCAGATGGAGGAGTGGGTTTGGAAAGGAAATCAGGCTTAGATTTGAATCCTAGATTCAACTGGTTTAATTTCTAAAAGATAGAAATTTAAAAATTAAATTTAAAAATTAAAAATTCTTAATTTTCATCAAAGTTCAGAATTCTTGGATTTGGATCCTGGTTTCACCGTCTATTAAGTGAATGATCTGGAGGCAAATTATCTCTCTTTTAATGCTTCTTAGGATTCTAGCCAATGGGACAGAGAACGAGAGTAGTACTCATTTCGCAGGCTTGTTTTGGGAGTCAAGTAGGCTAAGGCGTAAAAATCAATTATGGGACCTGAAAAATAACTGGGTAAAAAGTGCTTGCTGCAAGGACCTACAGCCTGAACTGGATCCCCAGGACTTCTATGATGAAAAGTGAGCTTCAGTGTATGTGCCCACATGCACTGACTAAATAAATACGACAAAAAGTAAATCACTGATGGCATTTATAAAGGCCCAATGACTATTTTTGTTGCACTTAATTACTTATTGAATATAAACGGTAACGGGTTGTTATTAATTGCTTCAGGCAATCAAGTAGGGGTTGCGATCTTTTCTCCTCATTCAAAGTAGGATTTACATAATAATGTGTACCACAGATTTCTGAAGAGGAAGAGACCTTCACATCTCACCGAGGCTTCATTTTTCCAGCACAGGGTTGGAAGTGACCAGCACCTCCTGTGTTTTGTCTTCTTTCTTAAAGGGAACTGAATGCTATCTGGGGGAGTGGGAGACTACAGCTGGGGGTAGTGGTGTTACTCGTTGCGAGTATGAAGTTATGGGTGTTGTGGCTTATAGATGCACTGTATCAAATGAATTACTAGTCCAATTGTTCCCCTGTCTTTTGGGACAATTGCCTCTGCCCTAAACTGAGTTGGTGCAGAAATAAGAGCAGGCAGAGCTTTCGAGGGAAAGTTGTTTTGCTAGCATGCACTGGGGCTTAATGGAAGGTGCCACCTTTATTACACTAAACTCGCATCTAGAACATGCCCGACTTCGGTTGACTCTCCAGGGTTGGTAACAAGAAGCCCCACTTTTAGTAAAAAGATAAAACCACATGAGGGGTGAGCCCGATGGCCTCTCCCCCATGCTCTTCTACTTGGATGGACCCACTCTGGGCCTCCAGATGTTCATGTTTCTGATACTCTCAGTAGCCCCAGGCTGCAGAACAGATTGCCACTAACTTATCCCTCCACTTACTCCTCTCCTGGGCCCAAACCCTACTGTATCAGCGTTGGTAGCCAGGCATTGCTTGCTTTCTAGGGTCCTCTGCTGCCAACAAACCTCTGGTCCAGTTTTTCAGAACTAATTCCCAGGCACCCCTGTGCAAACTTTTCACCCCAGCACTGTCGCTGGGCTGGAGGCGCCAGGTTTGCTGATCTCTCCTTGAGGCTCAGTCTCCCCTGACTTCAGTCCTTAGCTGCTGAGCAGACGTTCCCCGTCTGAGGCCACCTCTCATCTCCTTCCCAGATCTTCCTCTGCAGACTGTTTGCTCCACCAACAGTCACCCACTTGCATTCTTACTAGGGGCCCATCCCTGTATCTGGACATTAGCAGCCTGACCCGAGCACTGGAATTCAGTCTAAGATTTTCTAACTCCTTCAGCTGGAGATAGAGACTAATCACTTGCTCCATTCCAGGTCATCCATCCAGGCTCAGCCTTAACCCAGCCTTAAGCCAGGGTCTGAATGGCTGAACGCAAGGATTCCTGGCATGCTTTCTTCCAGCTGCTGCTTCAAACACTCAGAATGGTCTCTTTCTACATAACATGTGTTTCCGAACTTAAAACTAAGAAGCAGACTGGATTATGGTTTGTGTTCTTAAATGTATGTGTTGATATTCTTGTATCAAACAACTACAGGCGTGATGCTATTTATTCTAGTCAGTAGCCCACAGTCAGCACTCTTCTCTACACAGTGGTCAGGACTGTGGTTTTATTTCTAACTCGAACAGGATTTGGAAAGTCTGGCTACTGCTGCCTGACCTCACACGGAGGTCAGGGAATGCTGCTGTTGGAAGCTAGAGGAGTGATCTGAAGCACCAAGTGTGTTAATTACCTGCTGCATCTGGAGATTCCAGTCTACATTGCTTCATTTTTGCCTGACCCCGAGTGGCCTGAAGCACTTAGGATGAAGTCCCAGACTGAAATAACTGAATTGGCCAAAACTAACCCCCAGAGTATGTTCCTGCAAACAGTACACATTCGGATGTGGGTGGAGGTAGGGAACAGTGGGAAACAGATTAGAAGAGCTGTTTTCCTCTGTCTTTCTCTTGATTTTTAATGACTAGAAAAACGCAACAATCAACTGTTCATTTTTTAAAATTGCCTTATGTCTTTGGTTCTCGGTAGATCTACCTTCTGGGAGTTTTATCCAAGAGGACATGACCCACTGCTCTTATCTCTGTGAGGCTGGAAAAGATTGCTGTGACAGAATGGCCAGCTGCAAATGTGGGACACACACAGGTCAATTTGAATGCATCTGTGAGAAGGGCTATTACGGGAAAGGTCTGCAGCATGAGTGCACAGGTGAGTCTCTGGTGCAAGCACACTCTATCAGTGATCCGTTGCTGTGAAACAAATGAGCCTGGAGCTTTGTGGCTTCAAAAGTGTTTATGACTGTTCAGGAGTCTTCCAAGCAACTCCTTTGGTCTGAACGATCCTGACATTCTTAGGATCTTAAGTGGGTTCTCAGATGTTTCGGACTTAGCTGAAAGTAGACTTGTCTAAAATGATGTCTTATGAAAGAAGGGAGTCTGTCTGATATGGGGCTTCTCATAATCTGTCAGGCCAGCCTACACTTGTTGAGGGAGTGGTGGTGGAGGCACACTGACAGGATAAAAAACAAACAAAAAAAGAAAGAAAGAGAGAGAGAGAGAGAGAGAGAGAGAGAGAGAGAGAGAGGGAGGGAGGGAGGGAGGGAGGGAGGAAGGAAGGAAGGAAGGAAGGAAGGAAGGAAGGAAGGAAGGAAGGAAGAAAAACCAAAGAGCTTTCAAGGCCTCAAAACTTGGAGGAGAAGATATGAAGTGTTTTAATTTGTAGTTACCTTGACTTCTTGGTGCCTAAAACTAAAATATGCTTCAGTCTCCATGACATTAAAGCCAATGGATGCTGATCCCTGGTCTACAAATACTTGTCAGATGATCACAAAACCAGCAACATAATCCAGGTGACCATTTATCTTGTCACAAAGCTCTGCAAAAGGAGATGGAAAGGTTCTAAAAATGGCGCCACTGAAAAATAGAACTCACTCCCATTTCCCCACGACTTCTATGTCCTTGCTTATACTGAGTTTTAACCTAAAACAGTAGCTTCCAGGTTTCTATGACACACTCTTTGGAAAACTGTACCCACAGAACTTGTTTCCCACTGAGACCACACAGGAACAAGGGTCTGATTTCCTCTGGACTACAAGGGCACTCCCTTTCATTATTTCATGGAATATGATTTTGCTCTGGCATTTTGTTGGGACACATGGGTCTCCCCTGTAGCTGCGATTTGTCTTTGGTCATTCCTTCTTCTCTCCTCTATGTCATTGTGTAACTCTCTCTTGTTTGTATTGTTCTTCCTCTTACCTCCTTTCATATCTCCTGCCTCCCCAGGCTCCAATAGCAGATGGCAGACACACCCTTGCCAGGTCTGACCATCCCTGTTCACCTAGCAGAACTGCTACTCTCTTGGCCCCATTCCCACCCCACCCAGCAGGCTTCTCCACTTAAGCAGAAAGGGAAGAAAGATCATCGGCCTCCTGGCTGGCACAGAGCCTCCTCTTGATTTTCCCTTCTCTCAAATCTTCCCACACTCTCATCAACAGCCCAGCTTGGCACTCTTCACAACACCCCCTCCCTTAGCCCTCCCATCCTAACCTACCAAACACAGGCAGAAAATCTCATTTTCGTTGCTTGATGCTGTGTGGTCAGCGTGTCTGCCTTTCGTGTGGTCCTGGACTGAACTATTCCCTGCCACCAAACTGCTGTCATCACCGTGGCTGCCTGGTAGCATCAGTCACTATGGGCCACAGTCCCCATTTGCTTCAAGGCACTAGAATCTTGCATCCCACAGGATAAGCTGCAAGTGGAAAGAGGTGGCAGTTCACAACCCTGTGTCCCCACTGGCAACTAAAGGCTGAAAGGAACAGCAGTCTACAACATGTAGTTGTCATTGCAGCATCAACAAAAGGGACTGGAGGCCTTCTGCTGTTCTTTCCCTCCAAGGACATTCACAGAAGTATCAGTTTTTAATTCATTCTCCTGAGTTAGTAAGCCTCTGTTTGATGCCTTCTGACAATCAAGACCAAAATCAGATATAGCTAAATATGCATTTTTTTCATCTTCAGCTACTAATTTTAAGTGATAAAGGCAAGTGAGATTCGAACTCTGCAATACACACTGTGACTTTGCATAGTTGGCTAGGAACACTGGTGGGTGGCTGCTCTGGCCCAAGAGAAAATGAGCTGAGGGAAAATTAACAGCGTAGGACAGACCTACCTTTTCAAAAGGCAAAGAGAAGTATTAGGTCTGTAGTAACAAGTACTGAAAACTTGAGAGGATGGAGGGCCTTTTAGAATCTGTTATGAAGCAGCCTGTTAAACAGGAACCCCAAAAGCATGCTCATTGCGTTGGGCGTACACCCTAACCACAGGGATCAAATTGTAATTACAAACTGTAATCGATACCATCAAATACAAATGCCTATGGTATGAAGCTCAGGCACTGAGGAAAGCTACGAGTGCGCCTCTAAGGTTTGAAGACTGCCTAGGCTAGCACTCTGCTCAATGGAGAGGATGCCAGCATCCATTCTAGCCACCAGAATGTGTGCTGAGTACGTGCCTCACAGGAATGTTACCTTTCAGAAGCCAGCCATTCCTTTTTAAAGCCAGAGGCAACCTTAGAGATGATCTGTTTTAAACCTCTCATTCTTGCAAGAGGAAATTGAGGCCTTGGAGAGGTGAGCATTGCTCAGGGCAACATGTCTAGCCATTAGCAGGACACAAAGCAAGCCAAGGCACTGTTCTTCAGGTACTGTGTCACTTCTAAGCTATCGTGATGTGCATTTTTCCAGTTTTTGAAAATAACTAGTTGCTTATATGTATTGCTTCTCCAAGACCAGAGATATGGGACTATGCTCAAAATACTTAAAAAACATTGAAATATAGACTTAAATTTCTGCTAAGTGCTATCAGGCCCTGAGAGAACTCCATTTCTCCAAATTCCAGTGATTAAACAACAGTCAGAGTTCCTCAGAAACGTGTAAAGTCAGTTCCCCTCTACCAAAGGATGTGACATTGGAAGTCAATCTCTTTTGACTCTTAGTTTCTATTGTAAAATGGACTTAATTATGGGCACACACATGTTTATGTTTAGGTATACAGATTTATATTGATATAATATATAGATATGTGTGTGGACACACTTGTAGATGTGCATGTAGACAAATGTGAATAGACTGTGGCTTTAGTTGAGAAAATAAAAAAGCACATTGCTTCTATTTCTAACTCAATTACTAGTCTCACGGTCTTTGTCCCTAGCCCTCCATAGACACTTGGATTGTAATGATGATGATGGCAATGTTGATATTGAGGTGGCAACTTAATAACTCATAGCAACATTAAGTAACAGGCACTAGATGTGAAATACCTTTTTGAACATTAGAATATATCAACTCATTTAACTCCCAAGTATTGGTTCATTTCAGAGAAGAAGAACTGAAAACTTGAGAGGTCAAATAATTTTGCCACAGAAACATAGCTAATAGAAATGAGATGTGTGAACCCGAGTGTCTGGCTCTAGCATCTCTTGTCCTAATAATAGACATTTAACAAATACATTTAAATTGAAAACATAGAGTCAAGGTGACATAATGTCACATGCTTTCATCAAAGCCAGACTAGACTATATAGCAAGATTGCTGCCATATATTGTTTTACTATTAAATTTTAAGTTAATTTATTCCCAATGGGATTATCATTATTTGATGATTTTCAGCTTACAAAATAGCAGCATCCTATGGTTCAACCATGTTTGAGAAAGAAGAGGATGAGTTATATAAGATCCAAGCCTGGTCACCACACATCCCTGCCAAGCAGTAGTAAACTATGGTCCCTTCATTGGATAAGCTAAAATCCCACAGCATAATTTAAAGGATTTGCATGATCTGATGCTTTCTTTATCTTTGATCTTAAAGTCAGAGCTCTTACACTCTCCTCTGAATTCCATGCTATCTCATTCCCAGCCCTAGCCTCAGGCTTCTGGCTTCTTTTCCGAGCACAAGAGCACAAATAACTATTGTCATTTTGTCTACGTCATCACACTGACGCGCAGTAACTCCCTGCCCTGTGTGTCCAACTGCTTCCCTTCAGGCCCCATAATAAATAGACAATGACACAGAGTGCTCAGACCCCATAATAAATGTTCAAGAGACAGCGACATGGAGTGCTCACATAGTGCAGTTGTTACTTCACACTATTCCGTGATAAAACAGATAGACATAGCATGACACAAAACCAACCAAACAGAAGGATGGGTTAGCTCACCTTCCTGTTTCAGTAGATTCATTCCCTCAGGACACGGAAGGCACGACAGCAGAAACTTAAGGTCACAGAATGTCAAAGTCAGGAAGCAGAGAGTGACAGATGCTGGTGTCCAGCTCATTGTCACCTGTTTGTTCAGCCCAAGACTCAGCCCAAGAAATGGTGCACTCTGCACTTAGGGTGGGTCTCTCACCCTCAATTTACCTAGCCCAGAAACTTCATCACAAGACATGCCCAGAGGTTTGCTTCCATGGCAATTATAAAATCCATCAAATCAAACCTCAAGACCAACCATCACATCTAATGTGTACAAAGCCTCACTAGGTTCAATCTCTGGCTTTATAAAAGTCTCAAAAAAGAGAAATTAGTAAAAACAAACAAACAAAAAAAAACCCAGAAAACTTACTTTGATATCAGATTCTGGACAAAACTCACAACTGAGACCTCAGACATCTGTATTTTTTTTTCTGTGCCTGCCTCACCACCACCAAATCCCCTGGCCAAAAACATGCGAGCATGCAGCATGACACATTTATTTTTTACAATGTGGTTGGTATATTTGAAACAAAAACATTTATATTTGGTTGGCCCTTGTCAACAATAAATTAAATGCAACATACAACAGATTTGCTAGAAGAGCCATGTTAAGATGGATAGATCATCAAATCAGTTTCCAACAGCCAGGGAACGCTTGTAAATCCAAGTGGTTGCAGCTGTTCTGGATTCCCCAGGAGAGGATGAGAAGCCTGAGTACAGGCCAATAGGCATCTTGAGGACACTGCTTCTTTCCAGAGACTGACTGTTTCAGTGAATGTGGAGTGAACCAACTGACATTGTACATCCATTTGGGCCAAGGACAAGGCCCCTATGTAACTTGAACTAAGTTTTAGCTATATTATATTTCCTCAAAGAGGGATGCATATAACTCCCCACTCCCACCCTGCACACACACACACACACACACACACACACACACACACACACACACTTTCCTTCTGTATAAATATTATGCCATTCCTTTGGAAAGAAGGGACAAAGAATTCTAGAAATTCTTGTGTAAAAACAAAAACATTTGGAAATCTTGTCCTCTGAACAGAGCTTAGCTGTTCCCTCCTCCTACCCCCCAAAAGGATCCCCAGTGGTACTTAGTGATGGATTTATAAGGTGTAAGGAATGAGTGCTACGAATTCCTCTCTGCTTTTTATGAGGGAACACAGCTAGTGTGTAGGCACAGCTTTCTGTCAGCTCAAGTAGAACATTTGTACCTGCTGCCTGGAGCAGGCTGGTTTGCTCTGGTTTCCACTCAGTGGGCTGGGTGATCAGCCCTGAGGGTCTTTCCAGGCAATCACAATGATGAAGTGATACAGCACATATAATCAGACCATGAATATATATTGGTATGTATTAGTTCACTTTCTGTTGTTGTGATAAAATACCATGACCAAAACCATCTTACAGAGAAATAATTTACTTTGGCTTAGGATTCCAGAGAGACTGAGTCCACAGTGTGGGCTTGGAGCTGGAGGTGGGGGAAATGACAGTCAGTGCAGAAGTGGGAGATCCCATCTTTATTCATATACAGGAAATAGGGGTGGGAGTCTGGCAGGAAATGGGACAAGGTGAGGCCATAAAATCTCAAAGTCTGCCCCTCAATGGCAAACTTCTATTAGACTAATAGACTGTACCTTCCAGAAGAATCTATAGCTGCTGCAGACAGCACCACTGACTGGCATCTAAGTGTAACACGTGAGTCTATGAAGATACTCTTCATTCAAACCACCACACATGGGACAATCATAAAAAACGCTAATGACAGTGTACTTTACTCTGTAGAAATATGCATAGCAACTTACCCAGCAGCCTAAAGCTTTCAAGAAAAGAATCACAACCAGTAATTCTGCTTTCCATTGTAAAACAAAACTTCTCCCCAGCCCCATTGCAAGTGGTTCTTACCATTTACAACACAAGGAGACAAAGGAAAGCATTTAAAATCTGCTAAGCCATGCTGTCAAGCATTTTGGATCACATGCCAAAATATTGAAAAATCTGTGTATCCCTGATTGATTTTCAAGTAGTTGGCTAAAATTTCTCAACAGGACTAAAGGAGCAGAATTAAAAATGGGAAGCAGAAACAGGAAGAGGGACAAGGACGTCCGGCAAATCCTACAAGGCACTCCTGCTGATGTGAGGTCAAAGTTTAAACAAGGATGTGCACATTCAAGCAGCCATAGCCAAGGCATGGTCCTGCCTACTCTTGACCCATCACTGCCCCCACCATTACCAGGGCTTCATGCTGTAAGGTGGTCTAACAAGTTGTTAAAATTATGTGTCTTTTGTGAGGAGACAAGTTTCCCTCTGGCTGACATCTTCTCTTCCAGCATGACTCCTAGGCAAATTCCCATTTCTCTGGCATCTATTAATTTAATAGTCTGATAATGCAATTGAGATCCAAGCGTCTCTGTAGAATATCTTCATTTCTGCCAGGCCTGTTGCAAGCTGTGTTATGCTGCTGGGTTTGAATTCTTGGAGTTCCTTCTAACTTACATGCCAAAGATGACATCAGTTATCTGTCATCAAAAAAATGCTATTAATGGCTTATCAGCTAATAATTCCTTTGGGCCCCTTCTCAACTTCATTGAAATGGAGGAACTGGAAAACATTTAAGTTACGAAATGAGCTGGTACTGTGTGAATATTGGCATTGCGCTCTCAGTTTTTGAGAAGGCTCCAATGGGGTTTTTCTCAATGTACTAACAGGCTGCCTCTTTGGGTCACTCTTGCCAGGTTAAGTCCTGGAGTTCTGCTGTGCAGCATAGTTCCTGATGTGAGGTGGGGCTTCCAGGGCCTTGTTTATTGAGTTAAAAAGGGGATTGCACACAGTGGCCATTCACTGTAATAACAAGGAAGGGAATGGCAAACAGTGAGTCAATTCTCCCTCTAGGTCAGTTTTGTAAAGGTGATTTAATGAATCTATTTTGAGAGAGCAATGAACAAGACATCCAAACACACTATAGTCTGAAGGGGTGGGACCACAAGAGGTCTCCATTGGAGAGAAACGTCTTGATGATTAGGGTCCGTTTCTTATGAGCATTTCACGGATAACTTCAGTTGTCAACTTGATGTACCCGGAGAGAGGGAATTTCAAGTCAGGAATTGCTTGCAGCTGATTGGCCTGTAATCATGTCTGTGGAAGTCTTTTCCTCATTGCTTATCGATGTAGGAGAGATGAGCCCACTGTGGGCAGTGCCATCCCCTAGGCAGGTGAGCCTGGGCTATACAAAGGAAGGTAGATGAATGGGAGCCTAGAAACAAGCCAGTAAGCAGCGTTTCTCCCAGGTAGTCTCTGCTTCAGTTCCTGACTCCGGGTTCCTGCCTTGAGCTCAAACTCTTAACTCAAGCTTCTGAATATGATGAACTGTAACCTGTAAGCTAAAACAAACCCTTGTATCCCTCAGGTTGGTTTTAGTCAGTGTTTTATCAGATTAGCAAAAAGCAAACTGGATCACACAGTTTACTCACATGGAATGAATGCTTTGAGGATAGCCCAGATTGGCTTGCTGTGCTGCTGTAGGTTAGTGTGAGCCACTGAGTGATGGTCACTTAGTATTAAGGTGGTGCAGTGTAGGCTATGCAAGCAAGGGCAGTCCTCCATGAACAATGTTCTGTCTTGGTCCAAAAGTGGAGTCAATAGGCTCTGGGCTGCAGCTCTGTCATGTTATGTTACAAAATTCCATGGTGAATAGTTGGTGATTCCTGGACCATGCTTGCGAAGATTCCTGGAAACTAGCTCCGTTTCCTGGCATCTTATTAATGGTCCTACCTCCACAGGAAGGATGAGTTTCTTTTGAAAAAATGGAAGACAGACTGAAAGGTCTTAGATGGGGGTTCAACTGGAAACCGGGATAGA
The DNA here is from genome assembly GCF_011762505.2 of Arvicanthis niloticus. NCBI lineage: Eukaryota > Metazoa > Chordata > Mammalia > Rodentia > Muridae > Arvicanthis > Arvicanthis niloticus. Next base: position 86,909,829 of record NC_047662.1, read on the forward strand.
TTATTGGGGCCATGGGGCTTATTAGAAGAAGTATTAGTGCCATAGACAGAGAGACAACAGTATGGTGGGGACTTTAAAGACAGTGCAGACCCCAACACCAGTGTCAAGAAGGAGGGGACTTGGAAGAGAAGAAATTGGAGCCCATTGGCAGAACCAGGGGAAGTTTTATAGCACATGACTATCTCTAGGCTCTGATTCCCAGGCAGGAGTCAGGGGGTCCAAATCCACCAGGACCCATTTGATGTAAGTCAGCATCTAGAGAGTCTGTTAGCTAAAGATTGAGAAGTAATGTCTTAGTAGGTTGCCTGTGGGTATCTATGAGTTGGAAAGGGCAGGTGCTGTGGTACTGTGGCCTCAGCAGCTGCTGGATTCTAACGCTAAGTTCTTACATTTCAGTCTTTGTTTATATTTAGAAAGAAATAGAGGAATGATATTACAGGCTAATGATGGGGAAGGGGAGACACAAATGATAGTGGGTGTTGATTCCGTCTGACTTCTAAACTGGACGGAGATGAATATGAGGGTGGGCATCCTCTTCTCCACAGGTAGTCTGGTCTCACTCAGCCTCTTGGACAAAGGCACTTTTGGCATCAAAAGAATGTTGAGTCCAAGTAGTCTGCTAAGGATGACTGGTTATTTTTAGAATTTTGAAAACAACTTTTGTGAGTAAAATTACATTAAGACAAAAAACTCAGGAAGACAGTTCTGAAACACCACATGTACAGTCTTAGATTAAACACGAATATTTATGACCTTAGGAGTAACCATAGGTTTTACTACGCAAGTTAAACTTTTAAAATATGTTAATTTACATATTTTAATACAAAAAGATGTTGGATGTTTTATGACAGTGCTGGCCAGCACACACAGAACAAAAGACAAGTTATTTATATGGTAGCAACCTCATCAATAACATGTAGTTATTTTGAATCCTTGACACAAACATTTTTTGAGGGGCAGGGACTTAGTTGAAAGCTGTTAAATTGAGAAAAAGCAGTGTACAGGTCAGAAGATAAAGACTTGGAAGGCAGAGTTTTACCAGTGAGTTTCAGTCCCTGGAAAAAGCTAAAGTTATATTTAACCATTGAGAGGTCAAAGCCTTGGTATACTCCAGGTGGCTAGCTTAAATCCCTCCTCCCCTTATTTAAAAAGTGACTCAAGGGGACAGGAAATGGCTCCTTGGAATGTGACTATGGTGCTGATGGCATTCCATCCTTGACTTTTGTATCAGTTACTTTCCTGCTGTGAGAAAATACTAAGACCAAAAGCAAGGTTGGGGATAGTTAAGTTCAGATGGGAGGATAGAGTTCATAATGCAGAGGAGATTTTGACATGATGGCAGGAGCGGGAGGCTGGGTCATCACCTCATCATGCACACTTAGGAATGAGAGAGAGAGAGAGAGAGAGAGAGAGAGAGAGAGACACAGAGAGACCCACCGAGACAGAGAGAGACAACCCTTTGTTCTATAACCTTCCCAAACAGCACATCAACTGGTGACTGAGTATACATGAACCCATGGAGAATGTCTCTCACTTAAACCGCCACACCACTGATAATTCTGATAAACTCCACACCACCAACAGCCGGCCTCAGCGTCCTTTTGAGAGGTCTTCAGACAGCTGTGGGAAGCTGCTTGCAAGTAGTTTCTCAGGGCAAGTGAATGTTGATACTCTAGAAGTGTCTGTGCCTCAACAACATGACGCTCGCCATGACTTTGCCTACTCATTTTCCTTATTTGTCAATAAACTATCGACATTCCACTGCAGGAGGTGTGGATCACACTCAGTGCACAGGGACCAGCAAGAAGGAAGACGCTCTCACAGAGAAGGCAGTGGGCAGAGAAATCTTTGTGTGGGAAAACATTCTCCACGGTGAGAATGGAACTTGTGTAGAAAGGCCACTGCAGAGGAAAATACTTTCATGAAATAGGAATGGACAGTAGACAGAGCAACTTTTGTGCTGACCTACATGTTTAGACAGGCTTATCAATATTTCCTAAAGTTTCTGGAACAGACAACTTCCCTGGGAAGGTGTTTTCCTATGCAGACGATTGATTGACAGGCCTATTCTGATTAATTCTTTGTTCATTACCAGAAAGCCTCCTGCTGCCTAAAGCACTGAGAATCTTTTAGCAGTAAAGATAATTTCTGCACCAAGGGCCAGAGATATGACTCAGATCCCATTCATCTGACCAAAAATTATGTAATAGAGTAGATTAGATAGAATTAAAGAAAAACAAATAGATCTATAAAACAAAATAATGCATGCTTTACCAGAAGTACACAGAATTCCTTTAAAGATCCCCAACAAAGCTTCTACCTCCCTGCCTCTGTGATCTGTCACTATCCTTTCCTGTAATGCTTCACATTCTAAGGAGAATCAATTTTACCTTCTTCTTTTCATACATTAATGGTATTCCAAATACTAAGGAGATTAAATTGTAATATAGTTCCTCTTCGTTAAATTACTATGTTGCCAGGTATATTAGAGTTGGAGTCCTAAGCTGCTTGTGAGAGGGGCTCCATCCTTGACTTCGTGCTCGCTGATTTCTACCTAGCTACCTAACACCGTTTGTCTTCCATCCACGCATAGTTTGTATGATCACTGACCGTCAAAAAAGATCATCACTGTGTGCTTAGGTCTATAAACTTTCTGCCTTGGTTTCTTTGCATGCCAAAGAACAAAGGAAACAGAAATTGGTAAAGGAAAATGGGTTTATTCACAGTTTGTCCAAAACAGGGGAAGAAGAAAACTAATTTTCTCTCTTGATGCCTATGGCCATCTTACAATTTGTAGGAAGCTTTTAGACAAGGCCTAGAGATGTGTAAAATTAATGGTGCCATGTTAGTCAGTCCTTTCCTCAGAGCAAACAACCTGGGCCCCAGGTTGCCTCTGTTGTTTCTGCTTTTGCTTGCTATGTGGTTTTATAATTCAGGTCAGAGTGAAGGAAAACGAGGTCTTAAAGATCCTCCATTCTTGAAAGTGAAGTGTCTCAAGGGTCTTGCGGAATGTAAGATCTCCTCAGTCCAGGTCTGACAGAGCTCTTTGGCTCTAAGTTCATCCTTTTGATAAGTGCATAATAAACATAATTGGGAAATTTCTATTGGATGTTGGCTCGAGCCCCTATTGCATACCTGTTAAATACACTGGAGTTGGTAGTGTTGAATGACAACTTTACAGAATTCAAAATCATTTAGGGGTAGACATCTGAGCATGCTTACAGGGAATTATCTTGACTATTAATTAAAGTGAAAAGACCTGCCTACTGTGAGTACCATCCATTAGTTGGGATCCTGAACTGCATAGTTGAGAAAGGGAGCTGAGTGACATTCATTTGTTGCTCCATGCTTCTTGATGATGGATACAGTGTGACCAGCCCCCTTAAACTCCTGTGGCTGTGGCTTCCCGGTGACGGTGGACTGAAATCTAGAATGGTGAACCAAAATGGACTCTTTCTCACTTAAGTTATTTTAGCCCAGCAAGATGAAAAGAAACTAAGTTACACTCTCACAAGATACTGTCAAAAGCATAGATGAACGCATCTGTCTTTTCATGAACACGTTGTGTCTTTTCTCAGTCAGGATTCATGAAGGTCAAATTTGCAAGGCTCAATTGTCTTATTGGTGGCAATTTTGTCAGATATTCCCACTTAATTGATATCCTTTGCCAAGGCAAATGCAAGTTAGCTTATTCCAGTTTTTTTTTTTTTTTGTTTGTTTGTTTGTTTTGTTTTTCAAGACTGGGTTTCTCTGTGTAGCCCTGACTGTCCTGGAACTCACTCTGTAGACCAGGCTGGCCTAGAACTCAGAAATCCACCTGCCTCTGTCTCCCAAGTGCTAGGATTAAAGGCATGTGACACCACCGCCCGGCAGCTTATTCCAGTTTTAATTACCAATATTAACTGCCAGTTCACATACTTTATTTCACATAGTAAATCTCTCTCCTTCCCCATCCCCATTGTCCCTCCCTGTGTCCAGGGGAGAATTACAGAATAAAGATTTAGAGACAAAAAAATTCCAGAGGCCCAAAAAGCCAAATCTGGGTAACTGATATAAATGAAAAGCAACCTGTAAAGGTGACACAAAGAACCTGGGGGTCTCTGGAAAAGTACAGCTACTATTTTAGAGTCAAATGCAGAGTCAGAGTTGAGCTGTAGTGTTGAATCCAGCTACAAAGGAGACAAGGAATGACCAGGACCAGATGAAAGAATGGGTAGATGGACAGACAGGAGGACCAGATGGGGCAACAGGATAGGCATATATCCATAATGGGGTTCATTTAGATCCAACATAACTCAAACACCAAATCAATGCAGATGACAAAAATTTATTGTAATCAAGCCACTACTGATCGATCAGGGCACAGAATGGATCGGGAGCTGAACTGCAACACTGAAGGGAAGTTGTACAGCATATTTAAAAAATGAAACTATAAAGTGAGGGGGAATGGGGTGGGGTGCCGCGTTGTCCGATTATATTTTTGACATAAGGGGTTGAGCAAGCGAGTTTCCACCAATTAGGATAGGAGCTGGTTCCTGGGCCTCCGAACATGAACTTAGTTTGACCCTGCCAACAAGATAGACAAGTTGTCCTTGAGATAGCTGGACTCAGACAACTGTCTCCTTACAACAGAAGATGTTCAGCTATTGGGAAGTTCCCAGGTTCCCTTAGGGTCTGGAACCTTGGACTTAGTTTTCTCCCTATAGTAATTATGATTATGACTCTAGTCTGAGAATAAAACATCAGTACACATCAAATGAGTATGCCAGGTCGACAGCAGGGACTGAATTGAGCTGAAGCCCCTAGGACAGTCAGAAGTCCTCTGCTTGTTGGTCCTGTGACACAGGTCAGAGGAAACTGGTATCATCTTAGAGTCAGATGTCCAACTCTCTGTGGGGTCCAAGTGGAGGAGTTCTACTGTTTACTCAGTCTGGTGTGTCCAGTAAGTTCTTGGTTGTGGTTTTCCTGACATTTTAATATGTTCATGTGTCCCTATTCACTCCCAGTAAATTTTACAGTGCTTACAGTACTTTTATTTTCACTCCTGGAACTGGGCCATGTATTATCTGTGCCACAAAGGAGGTGCCAGACAGATGCCTTGCATGTGTCTACCCAGGTGCAGAGTCATCTTCTGTCCTCCAAAGGGAATGAAAAACGGTTTATCAATGCAGTGTTAGCAACCTGAAAACAATAGTTCAAATTAGAAAAAAACAGGCTATGTTTGTTCACAGTTCCTTTTCCTAAACTCAATGAAATCAAGATATGTTTTGTAGTAGCTCATCTTTTTTCCTGAGCAAAATATTCTTTTATCTTTATGGATCTTGGTTTAACAGTGTTTTAAGATGTGGCCAATGATAACAGATTGCCCTAAAAATGAGATACAGTCCTTATAAACATAGCCTCCAGAGAAGCTAGGTAAGCTCAGGAAGTAAACTACTCTAAGGCTTCAGGAAGTCCCTGAAGCTGATTAGATACAATCTATCCCTTTCTGCCAAAACTCCCTTAGGCAGTAAAGACTTCTGAGAGACTCACAGACTAACCAAGCCACCTAAAAGCAGGACCATCTGAGATGCCTAGAAGAGGCTCAAACTTGTTGAGCTTTTGAAGAGGCTCAGACCAACTGAGCTGCCTTAAAAAGAAACTTTCCATCCTTTTGAACTGCCTTAAAGTCATGCAGTGAGCTTCAGGGTTCCATCCTTTGTTAGTAACCATTTCTGCTCCTAAAAGTAACCCCAAGAATACTTATTGGCTCACCAAATTGGACTTTGGTGGTGTCCTTACTTTGATCTGTTGTTGGTTCCCCATCTGGGATAAGTTGGCATTTCTTCACATCTTCCCAGGAATAGTGTCACACAACACAAACCTACTAGGATCTACTCAATAACAGGGTGGTGGCCAGGGAAGTTACATGGCATCTATAAAACCCAACTTTCAGTACCAGTAGTACAGACAGAAAACAAACAAACAAATAAACAAAACCACTACAATATTGACCAATTAAATGTATGCATTAAAGTGAGATTTGCAAATACTGCTATGTCTACTTTCAAAGAGTTTAAGAAGACGTACCCCAGACATGTGGTTACAGGAAGGTTGGATGCTTGCTTGAGTCACAGTGCAGCCATTTGCACGGGAGTTTTCACAGATTTATAATTGTGCTTATGACTGTGAGGTTCCTACTTGTGCCTTTTGGCGTCCTGTGCCTAAAATTTTCGATGTCTTGTTTGACCTTGTCATCTAATCTTACATGTCTGTTCAGCTCCTCCAAAGCTCACAGCAAATACTTCTCCAACACAATACTGACTTTGAACTCTTTCTCCAAAAGCTCATGGCTGACACAGGTCTAGGTATTTGGGGAAGCATTATTAGGCATGTCTTCCTTCTTCTGTATTTTTTGAGTCACTTCAGGGTGTGGTTATACTATTTTTAACTCATTATTGTTACCATGTTTCATGGCACGTGAACTTGGAGTAGACGTCAGGTTTTTCATGAATGAATAAACGAGTAAATAAAAAGATGAGTTGGATGTTTAGATACTAGAGCTCGGCATATGGGAACTCTGCTTGCTTCTCAGTTTCCTGGGAAATTTCCATTCCTCTTATGGAGAATTGGAGGTGAACAAATCTACTGACCCTGAGCAGGCCTGGCTCAGACTCAAAGGGAACCATCTGGAAGGCTGAGTTCAACAATAGGAAGTGGCTAATCACACATTTATCTCTTTCAAGTTATCTGGGTGCTGAGATTGCTTCTAAATTTGTTACTAATTCTCTCTTTCTCTCTCAGTCTCTCTCTCTCTCTCTCTCTCTCTCTCTCTCTCTCTCTCTGTGTGTGTGTGTGTGTGTGTGTGTGTGTGTGTGCATTACTTGCCTACTTTGAAAGCCTGCAATAATGTTTTAATTCAATTAAATGAGGCATAGAATTTTAAAATATCATACACTTTCATCATTTAAGCAATTATTTAACAAATGCACAACTCGAAAAATGATTACTGTATGCAGCATGATGTTAACAGTTGGTAGTTTCTTCTTTAGATGAAGTTTACAAATCTTGTCAAAATACAGGGAAGCTATATGAAAATAAATCGTGAGTGTAGAACAAATTTTGAGGGGAAAAATGTGTGCTTTATGTGAAATATTTATGGCAAAAGGATAAAATTTTATAAAATAAAAAGAACCATCTTATTATTTGCATGTTTTGCTGTTTCCCCCTGGACAATCCAAAGGAATCAACTGGAAACCCTTCGTGGTACCAGGATAGGTTTCTAAGGCAGTCAGAGAAATAGTTTGAAATCAGTAATTTTCTCAGGAAGGAATAGTAAGCTTAAAAGTGATAAGATTCCATTAGTAATAATAAGAAATGTATATGCCTCTAAAAAAGAATCCGAAAGAGCTTTGCACGCCCATCCCAAGCTGTTGTGGACTGAGCCGATGTGAGCATGAATATCATCTGCAATCTGCCCTGTCTAGTCAGAAAGGCTTTGCTGTTGTTGTTGTTTCAAATTCTGGTCCATATCTGGAGATGTCTATAAAGCAGAGAGAGAGCTAACCAGGGATGTCCAGTCTTTTGCAATCTCAAAGCTTGCCCCCAGTTACACACCTCCTCCAACAAGATCTATCCTTCCCAAACAGTTTCACCAACTGGCAACTAAGTGTTCAAGCAGGGAGCCCATGGGGGTCATTGGTTCTCAAATCTTGTCAGATAGTGACTTTGATGCCACCATTTGGCTGCCACAATGATCACCCAGTTGCTCTAATAAAGTACTAACAACTTCCCCTAACTCCTAGCACCCCTGTAGCCCCCTTACCTCTATTGTTTAAGTATATGTTATTTCAAGAATGTTATACAAATGGAATCATGTAGCATTTTGAGACTGGTGCTGTTCATCCAGCATAGCTCTCTGGAGGATCTCCCTGGTTTTTACATGTTTAACAGTTTGTACCTTTGTGAGGGTAAGTAACAGTAACGGAAATATTCCACAGTCTAACCACCTGTCTTTTGAAAAACATCTGAATAATTTTCAGTTTAAAGATATTTTAGTTTCATCTTTGTTGCTATCATAAAACACCGGACTAAAAAGTAACTTGGGGCTAAGGGTTTGTCTGGCTTACATTTCCAGGTCAGTCCAGCATTTCGATGGAAGTTAGGGCAGGAACTCAAGGCAAGAAGCTTGAGGAAATGCTGCTTGCCGCTTTACTGTCTAGCTGGTCTCTGGCACATGCTTAGCTAGCTTTCTCACACAGTCCAAGACTTCCTGCCTAGGGATGATATAACACACACTGGCTGGACTCCTTCTGCATCAGTTAAAAATCAAAATAGCCCCCAACAGGCATGCCACAGGCCAGTCTGATCTGGAAAATTCCTCAATTGAGGCCTTCCTCTCAGATGGCTGTAGACTGTGTCAGGCTGACAACTGATGCTCTTAACAAGGATGGATGGGAGTGGAGGGTTGGAAAGGAAATAGGGTGATGGGAGTGGGTGGTCATGGGGTGTGTTATGGCTAAGGCTGCTATAAACATCTGTGTACACATTTTTGTGTGAATATAGGTATTTATGGACCAGTGGTTACTTGGCATGGTAACATAGTAGCTATGTGCTTACTTTAAGAAGCAAGCAGACAAACAAACAAAAATCCAACACACTGCTTTGCATTCCAGCCAGATACATATACGTGGACTCAACATGATAGCATCTACGTATATTTCTAGCATTCAGAAGACTGACACAGGAAGATTGTATGCTTGAGGCCAGCCTGGGCTACATAGCATGTCAATCTTTAAAATGAGAAAAAAGCAAGAGAGAGGAGGGAGGAGAGGGGAGGGGAGAAAGAGGGACTTGTGATCCATCTTCTCTATCATCTTTGGCATTTCTTGTTATTGATTCTAGTCATTCTGATGAGAATGCTTGGCATCTCATTTCCATTCACATGCTCCGGTGAAGTTGGACATGCTTCTACATGCTTATTTGCTATGGACCCCTTCTTCCACAAACGGTCACTGCCTGCTGTTTGTCCTTATTCTAATTGGTTTCTTTGACTTATTTTCACAGGGTGAGAAATCTTTGTATTTTATACATACTAGGTCTGTACCAGCTGTGTAATTTACAAATAGCATGCCCTATTCTGTGGCACTTATTTTTCATTTTCTCCATTGTCCCTGGGCATAATTGTTAAATTTTAATTTTTATTAATCAACCTTGGGGAGATGTGCAACGTGACGGCTCTGTTGTATTTGCACGCATTTATACCGTTATGTTTACCTCACCCCTGGCTGTCCTCCCACGTCCTCCTTCTGCCCTCTGGCTGCTCCTCCTCTCATCCTAAACATTCCTCCTGCCTTCCTGTCACCTATGCTCCTTTACCCTCTCATTTCCCTCCTTTAGACCTCTCTCTCCCTCCCTCCCTCTCTCCCTCTCTCCCTCTCCCTCTCTCTCTCTCTCACACACACACACACACACATTATATTTAAGTCGACTCTTCCTGGGTCTGACTTATTTCAGTTACCACAATGATCTTCAGTTCCATTCACTTTCCTGTGATGCCATAATCTCAGTCTTCTTCATAACTAACTAGGAATCCGCTAGACATATTTATTAAATTTTCCTTATCTGATTATACCTTGGCGTTTGGGAATAGAGGAATGATCAGTATGGAGCTGCAAATATCTCTGTGGTTTGCTGACATGGCAATAGTCAGTAATGGCACAGCTGGGTGGTGGCTCTATCTTTAGCTTTTTGAGAACCCTCCCTATTGATTATACCAGTTTAAATTCCCACCAGCAGTGTGTAAGAGTTCCTTTTCCCTCACACCCATGACAGCATTCGCTGTTGTCTTGATGATAGCTGTTCTGTGGATTTAATTAACATTTTCCTGGTTGCTAAGGAAGTTGAACTATTTTTCAATTATTTATGGTCCATTTGTATTCTTCTTTCTATTCAACTAATTAGTCCTTTTGTTGGTTGGATGGTATTGAGGTGTTTAATTTGGGAGGTTGCTTATGGAACCTAGATATTAATTACCCCACCTCTGTACATCTGTCAGTGATCCTTCTCCTGCTCTGTTGGCTCTCTGTTCATGCTATTGATTTCTCCTTTGCTGTGAAGAAGCTTTGAAATCTATGCATTTGTCAGCCCTGGGAGATGCTGCTGCTGCTGCTGCTCCTCCAGTCCTTCTTCTGAAGCCCTTGCTTATAATTGTCTCTGAAAGAGTTTTCCCCTGGCTGTTTCAGAGTCTCATGTCTTACATGAATGCGCCTGATCTGTTTTAAATTGGTTTTGTGTAGGGTGAGAGATACGGCTCTAGTGTCACTCTCTCAGGTGGGGACTCTATTTGCCTTGGCACTGTTGCTAATGCTGGGGAACTCCAAGGAGTCCATTCAGCAACATTTCCATCTGTACTTCATGCTTTTGCCTTCTATGGCCTGTACCTTAGCCTTGCATTTATACTGACACACGTGCCACACTTTATACTTATGGTGTGAGATTTACGGCTGATTGATTAGTTCACCTGGGTATATCCAGTTCCTCCACACTATTTCCTGTAAAGGTGAGGCTTCCCTCATTGAACTCATTCTATACTTGCTGGATGCCTTGGTGTCTCTTTCTCCAATGCTTTCTGTGCCACCAGATACACTGTGTCAGTCCCTTAGCTGTGCGAGAATTCTGGCTGAGCTCATTCTGCTTTATCAAAACCAAATCAAAGCCTAGCTTCTTCTTTCCACGTAAAATTTAGAATATTATCCTCACAGGCAAAGAACCCTGCTCTAATTTTCATAGGCCCTGCACTATATCTGCGTATCACTTGGTGAAAATTTGACGCTTTTGATATGTTACAATTTCACATTTATAAACACAAAGTTTGCTCAGATCTTTTGTTCAGCACTAATATTTCATATGTAAGTTCTGAGTCTCTTTTGTATGATTGACACCTATATGTTTTGCTTTTGAACCTCAGTAAGTAATTATTAGTGCATTTTCTATTTCATCTATGTGATCACTGCTAATCTATGAAAATGCAATGGAGTTTTGTTTGATCTCCTTGTATGCTACCTTTAAGCCAACTCAGTTCCAAGAGGGATTCTGGTTTTGATAGATACTTAGAACCTCCTACAAAAAGAATCAGGATATTAACAAACAGAATGTCTTCTTTAGCCTGTAATGGTTTCCAATATTAAGTCAACTTCACATCCCTGAAATAAGTATTACTGGTTCATGGTATAAAATTTATCTTATGTATTACTAATATTTTATTGAGATGTTAATGTGTGCATTTCTGAGATATAGTCATGTATAGAGATTTTTACTCTTTATTTGTATTTTATTGGGTTCCCCCCCCCTTTTCATTGTTTGGGGGGTGGAAGTGTTTAAAAGTATGAATTCAGTTCTGCTAACAATAGAGCTGTATAAATTACTTACCACTGTGTGCATCGTGGTGGTTTGTAGTTTGTGAGGAACTTACCTGCTTCTTCTGAGTTGCTAAACGTATAGAGACCCACTCTGAGTAGCATGATCTTACCCATGTCTACAGGGTCTGTTTCATTCCTGAGAGGAACAATTTGTATCATATCTTCTTTGTTGCAGTTGGTTAAAGCTTTGCCACTTTTATTTGATTTTTCAAAACTCTTCTATGATACTCACTGAAGCATCTCAGCAGAGCCTGACATGAGAATTAATCAGTTTTCCATCACTGACAAAATAGCTGAAAAAAATCAGCTTCCAGCAGAGCAGGTTTATTTTGACCACTGGTCCCACAGGTTCTTATTCACATTACCTGACTCTTGTTCGAAGCCTGTGGTACTAACAGAGCATGTTGTGAATCAAAGCCTTGGGGTACGTGGAGGCAAAGACAGAGCAAAGACTGCTGTTTATCCTCCTAGGACACACCTCCAGAAAACCTACTTTCTCCAGCCAGGTTCCTTCCAGCAAACTTCGTCACATGAGGCTTTGGGGAAACATCTCCCATCTAAAAGCATAACAACCCCAACTTGGCTTCTGCTGATGTGACAAGGTTGAAACACAGGGCTATGTCTGTTTTTTGTTTGTTTGTTTGTTTATTTATTTAAGCATTTGGTAGAAAAAGTAGAGTACTGTTATCTAAAACCTCCTAGCCTGCTGGGCCACCCCCTTCCCTATTCGAACACTTTTCATTGTCTGTTTTGTTTGCGTGTTTGTAGAATATGAGTTAAGACTTCTGTCTGGGCATGAGCCCCCTTCACCTTTGACATCGTGCTGATCACGGCCTCAACCACGCCCCTGCTTTTGAGTTCTGGACCATGTTCTCTTTTGTTGTCATCTTTTCATTTATTTCTTTTAAATAATTTTTAAAAATAAGTTCACTTTCATTAATGCACAAATGTCACACAGCTGGTATGAGGAAGCCACTCAAACACTTGCCCAGTCTCAAACTCCGTACATCTCACAGAGCTTGTATGCAGTTGGAGTGGACACTCTGAAGCTGTCAGGTTTTACACTTCCACCACATATTTATATTCTCTTACCTACTCTAAAGAAGAACTATGATCAAATTTAAATCAGAAAAGCAAAATAGACGTATAACTTCTGTCATGCCTTTAGTGTCCTGCATGGGTTCTGCCCTTCATCAGCACTAACGTCACCCTCTCTTGCTCTCCTTTCTAAACGTGATGCCCTCCTTTACAGCTGTTTGCACATATACATTACAGATATGATGTGCACATGAAAGAAAATACACGGTGTTTTTTTGTCTTTAACCTACTTAATAAACTTTCTAAATCTGGCCACTTTCCTACAAATTTTACTATTCTTTGCCAGTGAATACTATTCTTTTTTAAGTATATACCACATTTTTGTTGTCCATTCATCTGTTCACAGGCATCTAGGGTGGTTCTATATTTTTGCCATAGTAGATATAACAGTAATAATTACATATGTGAAAATATCTCTGTAGTAGGATACAGACTTCCTTTGTGCACATGCCCAGATGTGGAATAGTTGCATCATATGGAGCTTCCAAACTCTTTTTCATACAGTGTGTTAATTTGCTTTGCAACCTGCAGTAAATAAGTGTTTCTCTTTGCTCACGTTCTTTCCAACATTTGTGATCAGATTTCTTGATGCTGACCATTCTGAAAAGGGTGAGGTGGTATCTCTAAGTATTTTAATTTGCTTTACCCTCATGTCTAGGCTTGTTGAGCACGTTAAAGAGTAGTCACTGGCCATTTCTCTTTCTTCCTTTGACATTTTCTGCCTATTTCCTTAGCCACTGGGATAGTTTTATTTCTTTGGTGTTTAATTTCTTCACTCTGTAAATTCTGGACATTAGTACTCTGTCTGAAGCATAGCTGGTAAAGATTTTCTATTCCAGATGCACAGAAGCACAGATGGAGTGCAAGCTTATTCTTTGCTTTATTCCTGATATCCTTTTCACCCCTTTTGAGGGGCTCAGAACTTTAGTTTACAACTTTGCTTGCCCATGCAGGAGTGATGGGGGAAAAACCAGCTTTCTAATTAGTTACATAACTTAGGACCAGTTGCAAAGCCATTAGTAATTTGGGGAATTCTTTCTTCCACACCCTATCTTAATGGGTGAAATGGAAGAAAGATGACAATATAGAGAAATCTCATGTGTTGAAAGTATTGCAGTTTTATCTACATGAATACCATTCAGAAGTCACTTCAGATGTTTTAGTATGAGAGTTTAAAGGAAAAAAAAAAACATTACATGATACTTACTTCAAAAGTGGCAGACCAGACCACACAGGCAGGTCCATTCATTTCAAAACAGTTCTTATGGAAACCACAGAAGAAAATCATTTAAAATTCCTTCAACAGTTTGATTGACTATTTTTAGGTACTCCAGAAGATAAGATTGTTGCATAGTACTTGCCTTAAAATAGCTTACTATGAAATGAATATGTAATTACTAGAAACAAGTCAGAAGAGGTGTCACGACCAAGAATTATGAGTCACACATTTCTATGTGCACATCTGCATGCACACTATGTTCACACATGTACAAGTTCACCTGAGTGAGTGTGGACATACATGTGTTCCAGTGCACATGAGGAGATCAGTAAACAATCACAGGTCTTGTTCCTTCCCTTCCACCTCGCTTACAAGGATGTTTGTTGTCCAACCCTGGTCTAAGTTTATCCACAAGGTCTTCTTTCTCTGCCTCCCATCTCACAGTCACAATGAACTACTGATAATTTTAAAACTGTTGCCACCTAGGGAAATGGTTCAGCCAGTAATGAGCTGGCCTTGCAGGTATAAGGCCCTGGATTCAATCCCCAGAACTGAATCCCCCCAGCCCCCAAAATGGCAGGCATGTTGGTACACACTTATAAACCAACACTGGGGAAGAAGAGACAGGAAGATCCCTGGGGCTCACTGGAAAACTGTTCTGGCTTCACTAGTGAACTCTATGCTAGTGAGAAACCCTATTGCCACCTTGGCTTGAAGAGGGGTTCCTGAAAGAAGGGGTGTTTGAGTGGCAAAAATCATGGGTACAAGCAACTCATTGAGATAGTTCAGCTCTTGTAGACCAAAGCCCAGTCTTTTATTTGCATGTCAATTCAGTCATTTACTTCAGGTTCCCTTTTGATTTTCCAATGAATCATTGTTCTATGATCCTAACCCCTTGAGTCTTAAAAAGAGACATCAAGCATATTTTTTTAAAACATTGCAAATGAATTCAGAGATCTGTCTGCCTTTGTAAGAACAGACAATAAGTTTAGCTAGGTGGGATCCTGTCCTGAAATTGCCATTCCCACCACGCCTGGGCCTGAGCCTAACCTACCTCTGTCCCAGGCTGACCTTGAACTCAGGAATCTGCATGCCTTTGTATATTTCTGACAAGCTGGCTCATGCTGCTTATACAATTCATTTTGCATCCTTACACGTTACATAGTTGAGAAATTATATGTTTTTGAACTCTTGTTTTCAGAGTTTGTTCCCACAGCCTTAAGAGCTGTCCTGAAGGTCACAGCAGTCTACCATTTTGCTGAGATATTAGCCATACCCTTTCCTTCCAGGACTTGTGCTGTCTCTGATTAGCATGGAGTCATTAACCTTGGCAGAGACGACATTCCCCAATAACCTTGGTAGGAAGAATATTTCCCAAAGTAGGAACATGAAGTAAAAATATACATATTTTTATACAAACAAGCATCACACCAGCAACTGTCAACACTCATGGAGGTCAATGCTCTGCTGGTTCTGTTCCAGGGGCAGGAAGCTATATCATGTCGACTCTCCCACATGGCCATGTAGGACTCAGCAGCCTATCTCAAATGAGATTGATGGAAATTTTCAAGATGACACCTAAAGTTGTTCACACACACACACACACACACACACACACACACAATTAAAAAAACACTATTGCTAGGTGTGGTGGTGCATCCTTTAATCCCAACATTTAGGAAGCAGAGGCTGGCAGGTCTCTGTGAATTTGAGTCTAGCCTGCCCTATGTAGTTAGTTGCAGGCCACCCAAGGCTATATTATAAGACCCCAATCTGAAAAAAATCAAGTAATAAAAACCTGCTAATATCCAGCGAATGGGGGTATAGGAAGCCATGTACTTGTAACCTTGATGATGGGGTATATAATAGTTTAACTTTAATGGCTCATAAGTTTTAAAAAATTCTGCAAGGATGGCTCAGCTGTTAAGAGTGCTTGTTCCTGCAGAAGACCTGGATTTGAGTCTAAGTACTCACATGGTGGTTTACGACCATCCATAATTCCAGTAACAGGAGATGCAACACCCTCTTCTGGTCTCCACAGGGTCTGTACATACATGGTGCACAGATATACGTGAAAGCAAACCACTCATACACATAAAAGAAACAAGTTAATATTTTGCTGGAGAAATTTTATAGTAAATCAGAGACTAGGAAAAGTATGATACTTTATATAAGGGTTATATAAAATTACAAAATCGGTTAGCATCAATGGAAATTTTCAAGATGACACCTAAAGTTCACACACACACACAATTTAAAAAACACTATTGCTAGGTATGGTGGTGCATCCTTTAATCCCAACATTTGGGAGTGTCTCATGTTAAAAGGAGCTAATAGATTATTCGTTTTCTTCTCTTTTTATGTGAATCTGAGTCACCAGCTGTTCTAGAAAGGAAAAATGAAGTTAAAGATAGCTCCAAAACTCTCCAAAGAGCTTCTCCTAAAAGTGTATGCCCACAAAAGCTTAATTATAAAAATAAAGGTGAGCTCCTGTCTTCAGACCATGAGCATTGTAACACAATTAAGAGAGTTGTTTCCAACAAAAGGGGTAATCTCTTAACATTTCATAGTCAGGTTATACACTCCACCTTCCATGTGTGTGTTTAAATTCTTAATACATGACAATTTCTTCACCAAGGCATCCTTTGAGGGCTTGAAGATTTTGGTTTTTTGACAGTTTAGGTAATACATCACTCTCCTGAGAAGTCTGAACAGGCGCTTTCTATCACAAGCTGGGTATCCTGCGGTTAAGGTGCCATGTGCTAGCAAGGCACCCCACAGGGTTCAAATTCACAATTTTGTTTAAATAGTCTGCACTCTAGCCAAATGAGCTGACCAATTCCAGAGAGAGTGGCAGGGTGCTTATACATTCCACACAAGCACTGATGTGTAAGACTTCAGGGTCACCTCATTCACTGACAAAATCATAATGGATCAGAGTTGCCTAATGAAAGTAAAGTCCCTTATATGTACAACTACATCTCGTTTTTTTGTGAAAATGTTGGCTCAACATTGGAGAAGACAGCAAGGAAGTTTTGTACTCAAAATCCTAGCACAACTACCTGAGTACAGAACAGATTCTGTACTCAGATCAAATGTATAAAGCTAGAAAGAAATGTGATGTTGGAATATCGTGTTCTGTGCCCTACCTAGGTAGGGCAGAAATGAAGGCTTCAGGATGGTTCAACTCCACAGGCTGCCATTACACTCTACATGAATGAGCACCCTGGCACCCTGTATACCACCAGATGCATCTTATGCAATCTTTCTGAAACCACACTCCTTAAAATTATTCACTGACTTAAAAGATGAGTAGTGCAAGAACTAAGGCTTTTGATTTCCAATATGATTTCAAAAGTTAATCTTAGAGCATGTGTAAGGAAGAGTTTGATAAAATGCTATTCCCTGTATGTTGTATGTTACACAGACACATAATACACACTGTATAGTGTATGTTGATATTTAATGACCCAGACAGATTAGAGAGTGTAGTGGCCTCTCTTTTTACAGATTCCAAAATGGTTGATGTTCATTGTCAGTTGAAGGAAGACCTGGTGTTTTTACATGACAAATTTAAGATTCATATTTCCAAGAATAGTAGCTAATAACGACCAACATGTTTCTGAAAAAGGAAAGTGTTTATTTTAACAACAACAAAGAAAGAAGTTAAATATTTGATTTACTAATTTTAAACAGAAAAACAAAAACCAGCCAAACAACAGCCCCCTACACATCTAACAAACCTTGAGGAACTTGTTCAAACCACAGATTTATTTCATCTCTTCAACTTCTGCTGCGTTTGGAAT
The DNA here is from genome assembly GCF_011762505.2 of Arvicanthis niloticus. NCBI lineage: Eukaryota > Metazoa > Chordata > Mammalia > Rodentia > Muridae > Arvicanthis > Arvicanthis niloticus. The sequence goes on from NC_047662.1 coordinate 86,927,351, forward strand.
GAGAACATGGTTCACCCTTGAAAGTCCAGGAAATTGATTATACCTCTCCCCTAGGATTGTGTAATGCCTCTAAACTGTTCTCCTGGAGTCTGTTTCCCATCATCACTGTGAATTTCACAATGTGTTTCCAAATGTGCTTTCAGATATTTTTATCCCAAACAGTATTCTCCAATGTTGTAAGCCCTTGACTATTCAAGGGGGCTTGGAAAATATATTGTAGGGCTCGTTTGTTCTCTGGTTCTACTATTTTTCAACATAAATCACCAAATCTACATCTACAGCCTGACTGCCCTTGGGGAACTCTCCCCAGGTTGCATATTTCTATTCTTTTTACGGAATTTTCACGTGTTACCTTTGGAAACACCTTAGACATCATTAGCTGCAACTTCCTAATGTGATAGATATAGAAAAGAAAAGTCATGTTCCAGCACCCTGAGCTCATGAATGGAAGAGCTGAGGCCATCATTCAATTGTCTTGACTTCCCTGACCAACATCTCTTTTCATCCCATTATTACTTCTTCACGATATTAGTATGACCTCCACCTAGGCTGGTCCTCCACCCTCCAGCAAGTGCTGTTTCCCCTTGCCCTCCTCTGATTGGATGACTGCTGACCCCAGTGAGACAGACAGCTGTGGAATCCAATGAATTGGAAAATTCTATGAATTTACCACAGTGTGTTGCCTACTTGGAGAAAGACAGAGACAGTGAATTATTACACACACTGGAACAACAGCACAGGGGTGGGGGATGTTGTAGGATTCAGAAAAGAAGGCAGCACAATTATCAAAAGAGGTTAGGGAAACTTTGAAGAGTAAATGGATGCTGGAAATTCTCCTAGAAGAAGGGAAACATAAGCAAAGGCAGAATTTAAGTGGAAGACAGGAAAGGAAAAGAAATGAAGGACAGCATTTACCAAGTGCCAGAACATTCATTACAACAGACCTACCAGAGGAATACTCCTCCTCTGCATGGTTGGGAAATGATGGGCCGGGGCATTATTCAAAAGTTACTGAAGGGGGGATAGAGAGATGCCTCAGCAGTAAAGAGTCCTGGCTGCTCTTCCAGAGGACTCAGGTTTAATCCCCAGAACCTAAATGTCAGCTCACAGCTATCTGTAACTCCAATTTCAGGGTATCCAATGCTCTCTTTTGGACTCCAAGAGCATCAGACATATGCAAACAAAACACTACCATATGAAAATAATAAAATAATTTTTAAGAAGTTTGAAAACCATTACTGAATATTAGACTCCTTTATTTGAAAGGGGGCAGGAACAGTATGTGAGGACATAGTCTGTGTATGTGAGTGTTTATGTAGTGCCAATGGAGACCAGAGGTTACTCTCTGCTCCTTCCTCTATTGCTTGCCCTGGACCTGTTTTGTTTTGTTTTGTTTTGTTTTGTTTTGTTTTGTTTTGTTTTGTTTTGTTTTGTTTTGTTTGAGATAGAGTCTCTTTGAACTTGTACCTCACTGATTTACCTAGCCTGGCTGACCCCAAACTCCAGTGACCTGCCTGTTTCCATTCACCTTGGCACAGGGATTACGGGTGTGTACTATATGTTTTTGTTTGTTTCTTTGTTTTTTGTTTTTTACATGATGCTTGGTGCCTTGAACTGTGGTCTTCATGCTCACACAGGAAACACTTAACTAACTGAGCCAGCTTCCCAGCTCAGGGATTATATTTCTATAGCCACTGTCTAATTGGTTGGATGTGTCTTAGGAACTTAAGAAAGCCTTTCTCTGTGAACCTTTGCGCCACCACCAATGCTGTACAATAATAAATAATTTCTAGTGAACATTCTTGGTTATATTTGGTTGGGACACCTTTAGAACCAAAACTCACTAACAAGGACGTGCTCTGTGAGACTCTTGGTGAATTCCCTCAGGTTACCCTATAGAAATATCACATGCCCTTCTCAGCTCGGGTGTTAATATCCTTTAAGATGCTGCCAAATTGAAAGGCAGCCGTTCATTTTCACTTCCTTCTGAGCAGTAAACTGTCTGCCCTGGGATTGTCCGCCATGAACATTTATTTCTTCCTTAAGAAAATTTTTTTCTCTGTCACTTTGTCTCTTAGCCTCTTGTATGTGTCTTGTGTTATTAGAAGTCCCACCCCATTCTTCCTCTCTTCTCCTCCCTTCTGCCCCTCTCCACAGGGACTTGTTATGTAGCACAGGGTAGCCTCAAACTCACAGTTGTTCTATTTCAGTGTCCTGAGTGTTAGAAATTTGTCACCATACCGGACTGTCCTTTACATATTTTTTTTTTAAATTTCTCCTTAAGATGGTAATCTGTTTCAGTCACCAGGATATTCTGAAGGTTTTTACTTATCTTTTAACAGTGTTCTGTTTTCACACTGTAAGTCTGACACATTTCAGGTTTCTATCTTATCAGCAGATCAAATAGATTGGTGGTAAGTTAGACATGTGGCTTTTCCCTGCCACCTTAATTTATGTCCTTGTGCATCTATATTGTTCAGATTTTCTTTGTATTTTTCTCTCTGCTTGCTTGGAAGTCACAGGTTCTTTCTCTTGTTCTTGGTTACACTGTATTTATGTACACATTAGAACCCGCCTCTTCTCTCCACTTTCGTCACATGGCTACATATGAAATGGATGCCTCTTATTTCCACTTACCTGCCTGTTTCTCTCACATCTTAAATCTTTCTTCTTTATATTATGTAAACATTGTTTCCTCTGATCATCTACTTTCTTGAGAAGAGGAAGCATTACTTGATATTTCAGTTTTCACAATTATTTTAGTATAATATTAGAGAGTCACTACATGTTCCCTAAGTTTCTCAGACTCTGGAAGTTTATTAAACACTATTTCTCTCATTTTTGTGTTATTAAATTTGATTTCCTTCTTATCCAATGAACTATGACTTATTTACTAAAGTTGTGCACATCAACCAGTGTCTTCCTTCATTGAGACTCTTGCCCAGAGCTCTGACTATTTAGACTCACAATGTCCTTTTACACGGCTGTCTACCTTGATCCATGCTTTCCCCCTGCCATTTGTTCTTGCTCTGGAAAAATGGAGTATCTGAGTGTCGTGAGTCTCTTACTTATTTTTCTCGTAAATATGTGGTGTGTTGCCTTAATGTAATGCACAGGAAGCATAGTGGTGATTGCTGCCATGCTTACTCAGCTCAGTCATCCTGCAGTTCTATTGCTCCTGTAACGTATGCCCATTGGCAAAGTTCACTTTGCAGTGGTACTTTCTTCTTATATATGACTGTCTTTATCTTAATCACTTTCTCCTGCAAACGCTCACTTCTGTTTAAAGGAGACCTTGCTTTGCACTTGACTGGGGAACCTGTTGCTCGGTGTTGGGATGAAGAAGTGTCTGATATAAGGTGTAATTCAACAGCACCTCCCCGTTCACTAACAAAAGGCTCTGAAGTAACAGTCCCTTCCCTTATGCCCTTAGGAACAGTTCCATAATGAACTGTTTTCATGGACCAGCAGCACTATTGGTATTTTTAAATGTCTCTCTCATTTTGAAAGTTTTACATGGATTCAGACTTAGAATTTTTTTTAGCATGTGCCATGGGAGTTTGATATATTTTGTAGCGCAATGAAAAATTTTAGACCCATGGTCATTTCCCTGATAAATACATTAGATTATGAATCTTCTGATCTGATTGCTTCATGCTTCTGGATGAACATACACTACACACTCGTTAGTTGTGGCTTCTCTGCTCCATAATCAAACCCACCTTATGGCTGTGCTTCGTTTAATTGGTTAGCTGCGTGTTGCCAAGTCCCCTTTATTACTAAATACCTTACTTTTGAGCTTACTTTTTACAGTGGGCAACCCCAAAGGGCTGAAGCTACAAATTCAATGTCAGACTGTGTCAGTGCAGGAGGATGATGGAAACAAGATCAATGAGAGTCTGCTTTTAATCTGTTCTTGCTATGAGCCTGGGAGAAGCAGGATCTTTTCTTCCTTTTTCTTCAAAAGACCTTCTCCCATCAACTAAGTTTTTCCCTCTAGCCCTCCAGCTTCTCTTTGTCTCCTGTTAAAAGCTTCCAACAAAAATGATGGAGAACTGACTTCTGGATTTGGAGGGAGCAAAGGCATTCCAGGGCAGAGACAGTGGCTGCACAGAATGAGAGTACTGACGTATGGAAGATTTCTGATCTGCTATGATTTGCTTAGTCTATGGAGGGTCATTGACTACTTTGAGCCCTGTGACATACACTGACTGCTATGTTGAGTTTTCTCATACATCAGCCCAGACATGTTATATTTTATGACAGAAACTAACTGTGGGCCAAAGAGACTTTTACACTCAGCACATAACAAACTATATCAGTCTTTGGTCAGGGTTAGCTGCTTTGTGAGCTGGAGAGACGGTTCAGTGGTTCAGAGCATTGGCTGCTCTTCCAGGGGACCTGTGTTTGATTCTCAGCACCCACATGGCAACAAACAACTCTCTGTAACTCCAGTTTCAGAGTATCTGATGCCCTCTTCTGGCCTCTGTGGATACTGTATGCACATGGTATACACATGTGTATGCCAGCAAAACACATACATACAATAATTCTTTTTTATTATTATTTTATTTTTTACGGTCTAGTCATTATCCCCTCTTAGTCTGCCCTCCTACAGTTCCACATCCTATTCCTCCTCCTGTGCCCCCACCCACACCACTGTCTCCAAGAGGATGTTCCCACCCATCCACCCACCAACAACCAACACTCCCTCACCCACACACCAGGCCTTCCCACTCCCTGGTGCCTCAAGTCTCTTGAGGGTTAGGCAAGTCTTCTCTCACTGAGTTCAAATAATTCTATTTTTAAAGTTGCTTATTTGCTTGAATTATATAAAGATTATCTCTATGTAGAATGAATATCTCCCACGGCATTATTTTAAACATTTTTCTAACTTTCTATGAACATATCATGTAAATGGATTTCTCTGGCCAATTGTCTGCCCACAGCTTGCCCATCAGGGACATATAAGCCTGAAGCTTCTCCAGGAGGAATTAGCACATGCATCCCATGTCCTGATGAAAACCACACCTCTCCACCTGGAAGCACATCCCCTGAAGACTGCGTGTGCCGAGAGGGATACCAGAGATCTGGCCAGACCTGTGAGGGTAAGCTCCCTGCTGCTAACCAATGGGAACTGGAAAGCCAATCTTGATCTCTATGGTGCAGAGTGATGGTAGTATCAGTTCACTGGGTTTATTTTTAACATCCCTAACTTCTCAGGAGTGGAGATCGTTTGCTTCTATTACATAGCATTTGTTAGCACTAAACACATAAGCATCATGGTTCAGAGACAGGATCTGAGGCCATAGGAGTAATGTGGTTGCAGAAAGCATAAGTGTACTTAGAAATGAGGAATGTTACAACTTCAGCAATGAATTTGAATAACAAGAAGGCATGACTTGACTCTGGTGGTGCTTAAATTCATTTAATTTTTTTCATAGATATTTTCCATCATGTTGAAAGTAGAAAATATTTACATAGTATACATACAGCACATGGTAGAAACTGTATTTTATGGTCTCTATCAATTAGACTGTTTTTTCTACTTTATTTTGTTTTGTTGTGTTTTTTGTTGTTTTGGGGGTTCCCCCCCCCCCAATTTTGGGAAATGTTTTATCTGCATAGCCTTGGCTGTCCTGGAACTCACTCTGTATGTAGGCCAGGCTGACCTCAAATGAAAAAAATCTTCCTACTTCTGCCTCCAGAGTGCTAGAATTAAAGTTGTGTGTCCCCACTCCAGGCTGCATGTTTCTTCATTATTTCATTATACCTTAATAAGAGAGAAAATATTTAATGATCTAGGAAAGTCAAGAACTAAGGACTAGGGTTATAGCTTGGTGGTAGAGCATGTGCTTAGCATACATGAGGTCCTGGAGTCCAGCATCAAGGCTGGGGGCAGGGAAGCCTAGGAAATCTTACATTTATCTATGCCAGTATCAAAATAAAGCTCTTTGAAGCTTAAAAAGTAGTGTTCAGCCTATATTACATTTTAATTGTTAGTAAATATCTACCAGGAGCCATATGTAAGGGTTCTTCCTCCCAACACTCTTAGAAAATCAAATCGAAAAGCTATGGGGAATTAAGATATATAAATATAGATGTATATACGTAGACAGACAGACAGACAGCATGCTTTGCTAAATAAACTGAAGCATTGCACTTCCATAGACAAACATCTGACTTTGCTTTTTGATTTTATCTCTGAATAATAGTTGTCCACTGTCCTGCACTGAAGCCTCCTGAAAATGGTTTTTTTTATACAAAACACTTGCAAAAACCACTTCAATGCCGCCTGTGGGGTCCGATGTCGCCCTGGATTTGACCTCGTGGGAAGCAGCATCCATTTGTGTCAACCCAATGGTTTGTGGTCTGGGACAGAAAGCTTCTGCAGAGGTATGGAGTCTGGCTTGTTTATGTTGTTTCTTGGTAGTCTTGCTTCACATTCACAATTTAAAGTTTAATAGGCTAGTCACTCATTTGTTGGTTTTTCCAATCTCAGAGATCATACTCCTAAGAAAGTGAAAACTGTAGAAGGTTGAGAACTGCTAAGTTTTACTGACTTCAGCATTACAAACTATGTCGTTCATATTCTTTTGATGATGTCTGTCTAGAGCATCAATTCTAATCCTCAGCCTATGGGTTATGACTGCTTTAGGGATCAAATATCTGATATCCTGGGTATCAGACATTTACACTACGAGTCATAACGGTAGCAAAATTGCAGTTATGAAGTAGCAACAGAAATAATTTTATACTTGGAGTCACCACAATATGAGTAACTGTATTAAAGGGTCAAAGCATTAGGAAGGTTGAGAGGTAAATGGACAGGTTACTCAAATTACAATACAGATAACAGCAACGTTAGAAGAGGTGACAAGTTCTAGGATAGTCAGATTCCTACCATGAGACAGGGCTTGAGTCATGCCAGAGTTCTGTGATGTAAGCACTTCAACTCAGATGCCCCCAGCTGTAGAAAGTGGAGAATTTATTATGGTGAGAACCCAAGAAGCCAAGACAAGCCAGCAAGAGAAAGGGTGGGAACAGCAGTTGAAGTTGTGGCTTCCACATCATGTCTTAGATCACTCCTACTTAGCCATCTCCATTATCTGAGTTCCTAGTACTTACAACTACACAGCCCAACCTCCAAAGGCTTCACAAGGCAGGAAGGAAAAGGCTTTCCAAGGGAAGGTAAGAGCAAGCCAAGGACTTGAGGACCTCCCTCCAGCAGGTCAGCCCCTAAGGCTGCTCTGTAGAATGTACTAGATTTGTGACATTGGTATATGTAAAAATTAATAATTGATGTCTTTAAAGTTCAAATTTAGTTGAACATCTTGGTGAATTGATTTGTTGTTCATTACTAAACATGGAAGACATACTCTGTCCGTGGTCGACAGTCTTTGCTGAGGAGTCACATTCTCGAAAACTCCACAATTCACCCAGATCTCTAGGTAAAGGATGCTGTCTCCTGGGAACTTCTGTGCTTCTCTATCCATAGGGGAAGCTCACTGACTCTCCATTTCACATTTGAAAAAGCATTCCAAAGTTCCACAGACACACATTGTCTGTGTTTATTGGCCACTGAAATTGAAGCCAGTAATAAACAGGAAACTGTGCAAGTCAGATCTCTGATGTGTATCCTGCAAAAAGTCAAGGGGAAACCATAGTTAGCGGGTTGAACAAAATGGCTGGCAGGGAAGCTCGGAATGAGCTTTGAGGATGAGCCTCAAAGGCAAATGCATTGATAAAGTAAGAGTGGCATTCCAAAGGCTTGAGGGGAGTCTAGGAGTCATGAGATTCCTTAGGTGGTGCAGGGTGGGGGGTCCAAATTATTCACACAATGAAAACACAGTTGAAAGCCAAATTAATAAACTGAAAAAATGTAACCTGAGAAATTCTCCTGAAAGTAGAGGATAATTTCAAAGATAAATTCTGAAGAAGAGAGAGAGAGAGAGAGGAAAAGAGAGAGAGAGAATGGTGTGACAGAGAAATAGCCATTAGAAATATTCCTCTCTTATTAGAAATTCAGAGAGTGAGCAGAGCCGAGGACTAGCAGTGACAGAAGATCAAAGACTATCACCCCAAGGTGAAATCTTGAAAATAAATATGCACAACCAAAACCTTTAGATCCGCTTTAAAATCAGTTAGCGGGTGCCAGAAAAAAAAATATTAAAAACAGACCTATGTCTGGAAATAATCTTAGCGACATATCTGAATGCTCCCAGAAAAACACAAAATAGCATTGACTTCCTAGTAACAAATAACATTACCTCCAAGAGGCTCCGGTTAGCCCGAGGCTGTTTACTGGACATACGAAATGTCTGAAGGATATATTTCTAGGATTCCGAGAGAAAAGACTTGGAATATTGATTTGTAGTCTCACAGTCACTGTGGAAGGGTGAGGTTAAAGGAAGGTCATTTTCTATCAAGCGGTAAAAGCCACACATCCTTCCTGAAGCAATTGTTTGGACCACATCTGAACGTTTTCCTTGGAGTCACCAGTTACTGGCAGCTGCCAGCACCATGTAAAGTGTTTACCCCTTCCTACAAATAATGGACAGGGAAGAAGATGACATTTTTAACTTTATACCTATAACTTTACAAAACAGAAAAGTGGAGTGGTCAGTCCACTGTCCCTTCAGAGATGATGCCTCCCTGCTTTCTATAATCTAAACCCAAGCCTTCTGCTCTCCATTAACAGCCATAAAAGGCCATAGTATCTCTCTGAAAGCTGTTTGTTTGTGAGTCTTGTCTCAGGCCTTTGATCTTCATCAGCATAAGCCCTCATCTCTTGCCAGCCTCTTCAGTCTGAGAGGTGTGGCCCGGAGTGTTCACTACCATCCTCCATCATTCTAGCCCTGGGCTGTGTCAGGCTCACTCAGGGAAGCAAGTGAGAGGTCAAACCTCATACAATTTAAGAAGCAAATTGAACTAGAAAGCCCAGAGAGAAGTTGGAGCATCAGAATCCCTCAAGACTCCATCTGAGATCCCAGGTCTGTCAAGCTGTAGAGGTGAAAGCCACCAGACAAACTCAAAACACTCCAGGGAGTCTAAGAAAGCCCTGTCCTGTGTGTAGCCATGCCCCCGTGGCTCTGTAGCCAGAAGTGGACATGGGCCGCCATTAGTCACCAGGATTATCTGTGAGGATGAAGGCAAGTAGAGACAAGTTGGAAGGCACTGGGCCTCCATATATTTGTCTGTCACTGAATCTAACTATAGAGACTACCGGAACACTTCTGTCTCCTAAAGCAAGTGTAGGCTTCTCTTCTGAGTAAACCTGACTTGGGACCACAATAAGAGTTCTGACCAACATATTTCTAGCTTGACCATCCTCTTACAATAGCAGCTACCACAGCCATCTGCACTGTTGATTAACTGTTAGATATACCACTGTTAATAGAGACCTAATATAGAATGTATTTTTCCCTCCCCTCTATCCCAAGTTATAACTCCAGCAAATGACAATTTCAACTTGTCAAAGATGCATACTGATAAACATACATTGTACAACAATAAGCATATATTCAGAGGCCTGAATGAATCACTTATTAAAATAAAAAGCATGTTTGCTCTCTTTGCTGTAACTTCAATCGCTATTCTAATATAGACATTTTAATCTCAATAGGGAGGATTTGACAAGACTATGGATTTTAGGACTAAATTTCTGGCAGCTTCACTCCCAAGCCGCTACTGAGCTCACCTTTAAGTAGACTTGTCCTGATGAAGACTTGGGTCCTTCCTTTACCATATGACCAATGCCTTCTGGATTGACTTGACATCTAGTACAACAAAACCTATGCTATATTTCACTAAACCCAAAATGTATATTTCTTATTTTTGTGTCTGTAGAGTTGGAATGCACCTTGAAATCAGCAGCAGTGAGGAGGTTCACGGACACAACTGTGGCCTTAGCCATGGCTCGTAAACAATGGTGTGTCTGGGCCTCAGATGTTTCGGTTGGGCAAGGCTGGCTTCTGTTTCTGAGGGGAGATATGGCAAAATAGTATTTTATAGGTATGATACAAGGGACAGAGAGTAATTTTAATAAAAATCTAAGACAGGGTCAGGAAAGAGTCATTAGGGAAGATTGGATCCTAGCTCCTTGTCCTTCATACTACACTGTCAGTATTGTGTAATGGAGGGTGATGATTGACAGTCTTCGTTCTTGCTCCTCTGAGTGGAGCACTTATCCCTCTTCATAAAGCACTCACACTCATTTTTAATTTTCTTTGAATTATGTGTCTCATTCTAAACCACGAAGGGAGTCTTTGGTGATGCCTCAATAACAACTAGCTAAAAACCCAACGGCAGGGTAAATTAAATCCTGGGATACTAGGTGTTTGCTGAGGAGAAGTTTCAACAGTGAGATGCCTGCACTTAATACCAGAAGTTCTCTGTTTCCAGAAATAAACAAAATTCACAATTTGGAGAGTCACAGGAAACGTATATCTGGGGAAAAAATGAATTTACCTTTAAGATGAAGCCAACAGTATATCTGTAGGTTGGTTGTTGTCTATATTATATAATAGAGTGTTCTCTTACAGTACAAAACTGGGTTCCTGTGTCTATCTTCCAGTTTTAGTCATTCAAAATTATTAATTGTTGTATAACCTGTTCGTAATAACTGTGTCTTACAAGTAGGGGGAGTCAACACATGTATAAAATGATCGTTAATTAGGGTAGGCTGCGGTTGTCTGAATTAACCACAGGAATTTCTTTGAAAAAATGTGAATTGAGAAACAAAAAAACTGTGAGCTGAATCTAGTAATTAAATGTGTACCTACGAAAAAGAATTGCAATAAATACTCACTCTTGAATGAAGAGTATGAAAACGTTTAAGAAATAAATAGAAATGACCGTGACTGTGTCTGACTTGTTTTCCCTAATGAGCAATAGAAGCTTATTAAAAACCGATATTTGAGAAGTAATATATCTTGTATCTGTGACACCAACTCTAATTTGCCCCGAGTACCCATGAGAGATGTTACCAATCCAATTCATCTTAGCTTTGGAAAGCTGTGGTTTGGTTTTTTTTTTTTTTTAACTGAAGCTAAAAGCAGTTGCCTGGTGTGATTTTCCATTTTATACATCTCAATCATAGAAATTTATCTTGTTCGTTTTGTAAACCAACCCAGCACTAAACACGCCACTCTGCGAGATGGTCACATTCAGTAACAGTCCTGTGTGGCAGGAGAGTACTTTGATAAGTATCTTATTACTAATTGCCTTCAGCACAAATTGTCCCAGAGATAGCACAGGACAGGGTTTCATATTTATCCTCTTACTTAATTCTTAATTTCCTCGATGGAGTAATAAATCTGAAACTTAGATTTAATTCATTTAATATCTATGCTCTGCCAGTTGATGTGATTTGGACGAGTTCCCATGAAATAAATTCTGCCTGTAACCAGTCAATAAATGTACGCGCTCGAATATTTTTCGTGAGCTTTCTTTTCTATTCTTTTAAAGGTTTCAAAATAAACGAATACAAATTCTTGCTATTCAAATAAAAATAAACAAATACACATTCATGCTATTCAGATATGTGCTCACGCATAAAAGCACAGCGAGAGTCCTCCTGAGATGCTTGATTTCCAAATGCCATGTTGAGGATCCTTTGCGGTCTGCTCTTCAGTCTTCTGCCTTGTGGTGCAGAAGAACAGTACTGTCTGCAGTCCAGCTGAACTTAGCTCCTTTGTCGGACCTTTTGTTTGTCCTTTGTTCAGTATCTTTCCCTAAAGAACTGATGAGGGAAATGAATGGGTGCTGCATCGAAAGAATTCAACTTGTGAGCAGTTCCTGGTATCAATGTTCCAAATACCAATACCTCAAGACTCCAGGGTTTTCTCTCATCTAAAAGGAAGATGGCGTAAATAACCCAAAGCTGAGGGAAGAAGCCTATCGTCACCAGAGACGAAGGTTTCTTTAGTGCTTCTATACCGTCATCTTAACGCATGGTACTTTTCCTACAGTGCTGGTTTACACCATTTAAATTCCCCACCATTGCTCTGGAATCTGCATATCATAGTAAGTAAGATGCAGGTTGGTAAGAACCCCACAACTTTAACAATGAGGGCGTGTTATGTATCTCTTGACACTTAAGAACAGAAAATTGTCTTGTTTATAACAGTTTCCACTTCTGTCCGTATTTAGTAAAATGTAATTGTTGACATTCTCTGCAGTGAGAACATGCCCGCGTCTCCGACAGCCCAAACACGGCCACATCAGCTGCTCTACTGCGGAAATGTCCTACAACACCCTGTGTTTGGTTACCTGCAATGAAGGATACAGATTAGAAGGAAACACTAAGCTTACCTGTCAAGGAAATGCCCAGTGGGATGGCACAGAGCCGCGGTGTGTGGGTAAGTGGCCAGAAGGTGTGAAGTCTGAACAGTTCATTTGTCCTTTGCTGAGGGAGATATTTAAATCGGCTGCACCCGATCTGTCTTGTACAGAGCCGCCATGTTCCGGACTAGCCCAGGCCAGAGGCCACGAGCTGCAGCAGCATGTTCTTGCTGCCGCCCCAGGGCAGGTTGCCCACTCAGGCGGCCAGTTTCACCCGCCCTGCCACCCACAAGACACCAGCATGGGAGATGGCTCTAGCTATCTCCTACGCAATCTCCACAAGGTTGGGCTGAGCCCAGACCATCCTGCCATCCATGTGGTACCCGGCATAAAATGAGACTCTAATGCTTAATGATTAACCAAAGGCTTTACATGTTTGGTAATGCTCAATAACAAGATGCCCACACAATTGGAAGTGTTAACCAATTAACTACCTAGATATAAGTTGTTACCCAGGACTGCTCTCGGTCCAAGCGTGGTTCTCCATCCTCCTTCATCTCTGCCTCTCCCTCGATCCTCCTCTTCTTCCTTCTCCTCTTCCTCTCCTTACTCCTCCTCTTCCTCTTCTTACTCCTCCCACCTTAGCTCCTCCCAACTTTCCGGGGAAAATTTCCCACTACAGTCCTTGATTCTGCAAAGACCTGAATCTGAACACACGTTCTTGATATACATGGGTAAACACTTGCATATGCACACACATGGTTCTGGAGATGAATAGGTGTGGATAATCATGTACACACACATAGGCATGGTGCTGTAGATGCATTGGCAAATACACTTGATACATGTAGATAAACTTACATATGCACACACTCAGTGTTATAGATGGATACATATGGATAAATATGTTCATATGCACACGCAGTGCTGTAGATGAATACATGTGGATAAACGTGTTATGTATGCACACACACACACATAGTGCTGTAGATGCATGAGGAAATACACTGTAGCCACTCTAAGCCTTGGAGCCTTTTTTCTCCTTTCTTCCCACATGACACTGCAAAACTTCAAATGCCCTCACTGTAGCCGCTCTTTGAGGCATAGCTCTGCACAATGTGCCCAGCTGAAAGCCTCAGCTCCACTACACTCCACACGGAGAGAATACTTTCTCCGTTGTTAAGAAGACTCCGACCTTGAATTCCATTTTCTAGCTCACTGAACTTTACAGCTCCAACAGGCAAGATACACGCGCATGTAGTCACGCGCGCGCGCGCGCGCGCGCACACACACACACACACACACACACACACACACACACACACACACGACAGCTTGAATGGATTTTCTAGAAAAGAAAACACTTAACAATCCCTTTATTTGTTGGATATGATTTCTCCTTGCCTTTTTGAAACGACATAACTGTGAATCAGCAAAATGTAAAGTCTTTTTAGGGAAAATAAAATAAAATCCTGAGTGTTTAATTCCAAAGTAAAGAAAAGTTGCATATAAAATTTACAATGACATAATTGTTGAAATAAGAGAACATGAACTATAAAAGGAGGGGGGATGTGGTAGAAGGGTAATGAGAAAAAGATTTTAAATGAAGTAATAAAATAGAATTTAAAGTGTAAGAAGACTACAAGACAGTAGAATGAGCCTAAGAAGTCAGAACAAAGAACACGGGAGGGGGAGAAGCCATAAGTGAGGTACCGTATGAGCCTCTGCATAGAAATAGAAAACTGCTCACATGGCCCGTGGTTTTTAGGGAAATGCAAATCCTGGAGTGATTTAAAAAGAAATCAGAAATGCAGGCAAAAACTACTGATAAAAATTGGGGAAATAATTTCATAGTATTAATCACCTCTCTAAAACTGCCTGAAGGATCAATGAAGAGAGACTTTTTCAAACTAGGAAAGAATTAAACTTTAGAATGTATGTGAGCACACACACACATACACACACACACACACACACACACACACACACATGCTTGTGCTCATTCACAGCCATGCCATGGCACACATATGGAAGTTAGAGGATATATTTCAAGTGTTAGTTCTCTCCTTCCCCTTGTGGGTCCCGGGAACTGAACTCATGTTATCAGGCTTGGTGGCAAGTACCTTTATCTGATGAGCCATCTCACTGACATCCTTCAAACTTTGGGGAAAAAAAACCCAGTAATTCTCATGCCATGCAATTTGGTATAGAAAACTATCTAATTCATATTATCAATTTATTATTATTTTGCTCCCCACCTGGTAACTACTAACAATAACAACAAAACCCTGGAACTATAAACTAACTTTATATATAACTAATAACCATAAACCTGCAACTACTATGAAGATACTAATAGACAGTGTTATAGAAACTGGGGAAAAAGAGAATATGAGGTCATCCAGTTTTGCTTAGTATCGACCCTAATAATTAGCTACAAGATTGGAGGCACTGATATCCAATCTCTTCATGATTGGTGGGTTACTAAAAAGTAAAATTAATCTACCCAAAATACCGAGAGTCCATGGGAGTCATAAGAGTAGCCATTACGCAGCTTGTACTTACAATATGAGAACTAAGACAAATGGTGAAAGTCACATTCACAAGAGTGGTTTAAATGAACTGGGGTGCAGTTCAGTTGACGTGCTTACCTAGCAGGAACGGCGGAGTTCAGGGTTCATCTCCCTGCACCTCGTAAAAATGGATATTGTGGCACACGTCTATAACTTTAAGAACTTGGGAAGTAGAGGCAGGAGAATCAGAAGTTTAAAGTCATCTGTGGTTAAATACAGCAAATTCAAGAGCCACCTGGATTGTTTGAGTCATACACACAGTCTTGATTTACCACTTCTGTCTTCAGTCTCCTTAACCCACCTGCTACTCTTTGTGCCAAGGATAATATGAAGGGTCAAGGCCCCAGTTATAACACAGTTGTCTGTGGGAGGAGGTCAAGACTTTTCTCAAATACACTCATTTAAAGAGAGAACCCAAAAGCTGATAAAAGTAAAATCAGTTGCTGAACACATCACTGAATCCGTGAAAGATGGAGTCAAGTTTATCCTTCATAAGCATAAATTATATCATCAACAGCAAATGAAGTTTCCTGAAGCTGATGAGAAATGTCACAATCAGTGGAATTCTAGAGACTTTCAAGGTTTTGATACAGTAGTGACATGGCAAAAGATGGTCCGGGGATATAGCTCACTTGGTAGAGTGCTTGTCCACTCTGTAGGAAACCTGAGGTCCGATGCCACATCAAACCAGATGTTGCCATTCATGCCTTCAATTCTACCACTCAGGAGGTTGGAAGCAGGAAGAAGAGAAGAAGCTCAGGGTCATTCTTGGCTGCAATGGCAGTTGATATCAGCCTAGGCTACATGAGGCCCTGTCTCATAAAGAAAACAAAACACAAACAAATTAAAAAAGAGATAACCAAAGATATAGTTTCACACTTGTATAATATATTGTACATGTAGCATCACACAGAATCATTTAGAGGTGAGTTATGTCAATCTAAGGTCGCATGGTTACATTTGGGTACAAGGTAAAGAGAATCTGTGTCATTTCTAATTTGGGGAAATCTAAGTAATGTGTCTGTCATTTCTCCGAAACAGAACGCCATTGTGCCACCTTCCAGAAGCCCAAGGGCGTCATCATTTCTCCACCCAGCTGCGGCAAGCAGCCGGCCAAGCCTGGGATGATCTGTCAGCTAAGCTGCCGCCAAGGATACATTTTATCTGGGGTCAGAGAAGTGAGATGTGCCACATCTGGGAAGTGGAGTGCCAAAGCTCAGGCAGCTGTGTGCAAAGGTAGGTACCTGCGTGAGGCAGGAGAAAAACTGATAATGGTGTGTGAGTGTTGAGTAGGGCTGCCTCTCTGTGGGTCATGCTGCAAACCCTTAGGCAAATGGGAGGTAAAAGCCATATATGAACTAGAAAACATTCTGGTTCAAGCAAATGAACTTATAACAATCCAGTTGGAAAAGAATGACAGAAAAAAAAATTGATAACTGAAGATGATGCTAGTGATGGAATCTACTGAGAGCTCCCATTGGGAGATAAAGGCCTTTGAAGAACATATGATCCATATAATGCAGATGAGCCCGAAGGGGCTTAAAATAATAAGAGCATGCACATGCGCTTCGAAGCCGGTTACAGTATCATTTACCCAAAAGCAAGAGCAAACCATGGCAAAGACAGTGTTAAAAACAAGAAAGTCCTAAGAAATAGAAAGTAGTGTAAAAATAGTCCTCAGAAGTAAATGTGCATTGCACGTGTGCATGTGTATGTGATTGCGTGTGTGTGTGTGTTCCAGAAGATGAGGAAAAATATAAACATAAGAATTGGGATGGATATTGTTAAAATATCACTAATTTGGAGAATCAAACCGAGGATCCCTTTGGAATAAACAAGTAATAAATAAGAAACTTGAGTATGTCAGTTAATTGATCTACCCAACGAGGTTGTGGTTAAGAAATGTGAATGAAATCAAGAGCACACATATAATGCACAGACCCAGAAGCCAAGAGGAATGGGGGTAAGGAACTTTCTTTCTTTTCTTCCCACTATAGAAAAGTTTTCCCTGGAGATCTGGATCTTTAGCCCCCCAAAAGCCCCTGAACGCTGGGTTAACAGGCTTCGTCTTCTCTCAGGGAAATTTCTAAGCTGTAGAGTTAATGAGGAGAACTTACGTTTCTGGAGAAAAAGAAACTACCAAAGAACACGAGTCAGATTCACAAGCGACCATGCCTCAGGAGATGGGGAGAAAACAAATATTAAAAAAATCAAATCCAGCTAAGTCGTTAGTTAACAATAATGAAAACTGCAATAGCTTTTTAAAAAAAGATTAGCAGCTGTGCATCTTCCTAGGGGAAACTATAAATTGAATACAATTCTAGAGATGAGACACAGTATATGCGATTCAGATGCAACCATCTGGGAACTTCTATAGACCTCATTTAACATCATTTAGGAGTAAAAGATGTATTCTAACCCGTAACAAGAACTTGACTTTACCGTGTGGCTCTGTACAGTGTTAGCAAGCTTAACTCAGCATTTGTAGTGTGTGAAGCCTTTCCACTGTAGCAAGCATCATTAGTTTTAATTTGGTGCTTGTTTGATAGTACATTCTGAGACTGCTAATTAATTCTGATTGATAGCCCCATTTTCAAGGGTAGTTTCTGTCCTTGTCAGCCTTTATTTCCTTCCATTTATTCATTTGTTTCATTGAAAAACACACATACACGCATACAAAATATTTGTTCCTTCTGTCTGCCAGGTACTAAATAAAACAACAGGGTGAGAAATATGCTTTTTCTTCAACTAACTGGGGGAGAAACGTCTGTTTCACAATGGCATGCTGTGTTTCATGGTTGGGAAGTACAGAGACTATGGAGACCCTGGGAGTGAGCATGCCAAGTGTTTTGGGAGAACCAGGGCAGCTTTTGAGCTTGGGATGGAAGGGCCTGCAGCT
The DNA here is from genome assembly GCF_011762505.2 of Arvicanthis niloticus. Lineage (NCBI taxonomy): Eukaryota > Metazoa > Chordata > Mammalia > Rodentia > Muridae > Arvicanthis > Arvicanthis niloticus. Next base: position 86,945,108 of record NC_047662.1, read on the forward strand.
GCTCTAGAGTATGGGGGAAGAAGGCATTAAGGCAGGCAAAGAAAAGAATCCAGGCAAAGGTCCAACTTCAGGGCAGACTGAAGAACTTCATGGGCTGCAGGGCAGGGCCAGTCCAGGAAGGGACTCTTAAGTCACGCAAGGTAACCATACAAAATAGTCATGTGGTCCTAATTAAATGGTAATCAGCACATTAAAATTATAAAGTATTAATATAAACAGATTTTTTTTTACCACCTTTTAAAAATAACTTGAATGTACCTGTCAGGCTGTTTCACTGAGTTGCGTTTTTTTTTTTCTGGGTCAGATGTGGAGGCTCCAGAAATCAGCTGTCCAAATGACATTGAGGCAAAGACTGGGGAACAGCAGGACTCTGCTAATGTCACCTGGCAAGTCCCAACGGCCAAAGACAACTCTGGTGAAAAGGTAAGGCTGGTGTGAACATCCATATCCACGGACAGATTCTAAATGAACCGCACACGCGCGACGTGGAAATTCTACTATACCCTAATGATGTGTGGTACTGTCTCTCTGATTTACTCATAAATGCTGGTGCCCCATCTGAGAGAGCAACAACATTTTTAAAATAGAAATATCAGGTAAAAATCTGACAGAAACATCTCATTTCATGAGTTTGTCATATTTCTTTCCACTAAGATCTCATCATTGATGAATTTTCACTCCTTGGGTAGTTCTGAAGAAAACTAAAAAAAAGAAAGATGTGGAACCAGCCTTGATTCCTAGTTCTGAAGATGTCTTTTAAATGATAGACCCCAAAGGATTGCATTTTGACCAAGTCTGAAAGATGGGCTATCAATCCTTCTCACTTAGTTTTCCTGAATCCAGCCTTACTCAGTATTTTAACATTGTATGAACTTTCCTGGTTACAGATGGCCAACCATCAGCTGGTAGGGAAAAGGTTCATTTAGGAATTAGGAATGTAGTTTGCTGTTACTACTGCACTGTGTCCAGATGTATGAAGATGTCGTTAAGCAGTATTTGTTTTCACAGCTGAGTATAAATATGTGTGAGCCAGGCAGGACATACTGGGGGTAGGAAGCAAAACAATAACAATTGTTCTGATAATTGTGCTGAATAGATTTACATGCAAAGTAGCTTTTAAAATTCTGACCTCCCGGACTAAATGTGACTAAATGTAAGGAGGTGTCCTCAGGCACGCTATGACTACTTTCTATTCAGCACACAAACATGTGCAACCTCACCAATGTTGAGCATAAGGAAGTGCAGACAGGGGTGCATTTTAGGATCTGATGAGGCATTGCAGTAAGTGTAGCATCTTTGTGTACACAGATACAGAAATTGTATGTCAATTAGTCTCTGAGGTGACACAGCCCAGCAGCATCAGTAGGAAGCAAAAAGCATGTCTTCATTTCCCCTACCAGCTCTTAGGCAGGGTCTCAAAGGCCAGACCAATACAGCTTTGTCTGTTATTCTCTGTTGCCTGGGAAATCAATGACGGGGGGTTTTAAGTGTTTCATCTGTTTTTCTCAATCACTTCTCATGTTCTTATACTCAATTCATGAAGTCAAGTCCAAATCACTTCCATTGCCCGACTCTTGACTCCCAACCCAGTCACCATCACTCTGTCAGTTAAACTTCTGCAACAAAAGCTATCTGGAAGAATATGAGGAGTTTCTGTGATAGCACACACCTGGGAATGTGTAGTCATTTTAGAAAAGCTCTGTAAGTAGGAGAAGAATGGATCCAGGGAAGCAGGATACTCCATGAAAGCAATGCCTAACCTGGCTCACAGGATCCCACTCCGTGCGTAGGCACAGAAGACCAAATGCATGCCTAGGAACCTGTGGCTCACTGGCTCAATGCCTCGAAGTCTCAGTTAGGTTTTCCATTACTGTGAAGAGACACCATAACCAAGGCAACTCTCATAAAGGACAACATTTTATTGGGGCTGACTTACAGGTCCAGAGGTTCATTCCATTATCATCAAGAAGCATGGCAGCTTCTAGGCAGGCATGGCACAAGAGTAGCTGAGTTCTGCATCTTGTTGTGAAGGCCAACAGGAAAAGACTGGCATCCTCAGGCAGTTAGAAGGAAGCTCTCTCAAAGCCCACCCCCACAGTGACATACTTCCTTCAACAAGACCATGCCTACTCCAACCAGGCTACACTTCCTATGAGTGCCACTCCCTGAACCAAACACACTGAAACTACCACATTGTACTCCCTGGGTCAAGCATATTCAAACCACCATACTTGTACTCAGGAATCCAGACACTATGTCAAAGAAAGACCTCCTGCCATTAAAGGAGGTTCAATGGTAGTAAAATGGCACTGTGAACATGGTGTCTCAGCATTGCCGTCATTCAGACTGTGTCTGATAACAGCAGAGTGAGGTCACTACATTTAACCCATCTGGATGGATCAGGATAATGTTTTCATTTTGTAATTCTTAATTCAGTCATATCTCCTAGATGCCTTTTGCCATATAAGGTAATATTCACACGTTCCAGAGAAGACATGGATGTCTTTTGGGCTACCACAAAGGAAAAGAACACAAATTTGCCTAAAAGAAGGGAAATAGAAATGGAAGGACCCGTTTGTGGACCAAGAGATTGGATATACAAGGAAAAGCTATGTGTGTGGCTCATGGTCAAACTGAACGCACGATTGGAGAGGTCTGCCAGAGAGAGAGAGAGAGAGAGAGAGAGAGAGAGAGAGAGAGAGAGAGAGAGATATATTCTGGAAGTTTGAAGAAAAAGAGGAGGAGAGGGCCAACCAGAGAAATAGAGCAGGATTATTGAACAATGTTGAGAACTTGTTTGAGATTGATGATCATTCATTTTAGCAAGATTGATCTACACAGTTATGTTAATATCTTCAAAACCAGTAGAATTTTTTGGGACAGACATAATGAAACAGGTGAGGTAGCTTTTCTGTAAAATAAAATAGTTAAAAAAAAAAAAAGAGCAAAGCAAGGCAATTTCAGAACTTACTGTAAGAATGTCCAACAAAGCGTGAACTCAAGATGAGTAAAAAAAGGAACAACCAGGGCTTCTTTCTGGGAGGACCCTTCTCTAGACCATTGCCTTTCCTCTGACCATCCCTTAGGACAGTTCTAAAAGGGAGGTTTATTAATGGGAACGTAGGATGCTAAATTATAGGTGCAATGTAATAAAAAAACTATAATTGTATAACTGAACTTGAACAAACTCAACTGGGAAAAAAAAAACAATAGTAAATAACTGGTTTTTTCCCCAGTCTTAGGCTTGGTTACTTTGGGATATAAAAACCAACTTCTTTCTGTAATTAAAATCCACTTGCAAGAATTAAAAAGAAGACTCTTGCTATCTGAATAAAAATTTGAATTTAATATGCACTTCAAAGTTCTATCCTGCTGTATAGCCCAGAGCTGGTCCAGGGGATTGGAAATCAGCACTGTGGATGCTCTTTTATTTATTCTGTACCCACACCCAACTCCTCCTTGGACTTCCCTAGAGTCAGAGTTGGTAATGTCAGCAGCACCACAACAGTGTCTTTGTCCTCCAATACCAGTGAATGTTTCATTCTAAAACAAAAGAATTCTACAGATGTTATTAAAGACTAGATTCTGAGGTAGCAATACTATCATTTGTTATCTGAGTGAGCCCTGCTCAAAAACCACAGCCCTTAGGAAGGGAGCCCCAGCTCTGGCTGCAGAGATCTGATGGAAACAGAGCTAGAGATGTGGAGGGAGAAGGGCTCTGTGGGCATCGCTGGCTTAAGAAGCTGGAGGAAGAACCCGTTCTGGAAACTTCTACGCTAAGGCCTTTATGCAAGAAAAGCAAAGAACCAGATTCACTTCCACTGACACCTACTAGGTTTAACCGGTTCCCCTCAACCACCCACTCGGGGTCTGGGTGTTGGAGGAGCTGCTAGAACATGGGCAAGTCACAAGTGACTGTAGCACTGAAAACAATGATTGCCTGTTTCCCAGAAACCCTCAACTGCCATTCACTCCCAAGGAGAAGCCCCTCCTATAATCCCCTCCCAGACCTAGGACTGAATGCTGAGTTTCTGAGTCTCTTAATTGTTTTTTTTTTTTTTAAGATACCATCAAATACATACAAATGCTTATCAAATCACTTCACAAAGGGCTCTCTAAGCTTATTTGAAATACTTTTAAAATCTAATGGAAAATAAATATATTTTACTATATAACATTTTTACTCATCTGTCATTTAACTTCTTATTTGAAGATTTTTAAGATGTTTTATTTATATGAGTACACTGCAGCTGTCTTCAGAAAAGGGCATCGGATCCCATTACAGATGGTAGTGAGCCACCGTGTGGTTGCTGGGAATTGAACTGAGGACCTCTGGAAGAGGAGGCTCTTAACCACTCTTAACTTCTTAATGAAACAAACTCAAAAAAAAAAAAAAAAACCTTTAGACAGGTTATGATGCTTATTACATAACATGTTAATATAGTTTTTATTACATCACAATTTTCAAGCTAATGGGGAAGAAAGAATATATTATAATATTATGGAAACACAAGAATGTAATCTTTGCTGAAAACTGAAAAACGTGGGTTGGGATGTAGCGCAGTGTCAGAGGGCGTTGCCTAGCATGTATGAGACCCAAGTTTTGATCCACAGACCACACAAATATCCCGAAATAAAAGACATGACTAAATCTGGAGCCTACACCAATTTTCACTTAGCACAGTTGGAGATATATAATGTAGAGCTGAGAACTCTGACATCATGGTCCCAGACAATGGGAATGCAGAGTGTTAGCATGCTTTAGGAAAGAGCATTTTATTACCTATCAGTAAAATATTGATAGTCTGAGGTCAAGTCTATTCGTGATGAGATATTGTAAGGAAAAGGTAAAAATATGTTTTAAATGCTATATTAAAATGTTTGTAAGAGTGACATTTGGAACCAAATTGAAAGTTCTTCAACGTATTTTTTGAAAGAAATTTTATTTTGTGCAGAACATGATAGAAGCATTTAAAAGTCATTCTATGCTCTGAAGATGGCACAACAGTATGAAAGTGTTCTACTGTATTATGCTTAATCTAAGAAACAATATGTAAGCCACCTCTATAAACTGTGAAAGAGGAGTCTCAAAAATTCATCACAAGGATTTGCTTCATCCCCTTTTCCCTTTATGAAACCCTGCATTGTCTTAATCATTTAGTGATCATATATAAATCAGAAGATAAAAGTACTATGACACTATTAAATATTATTTACCTCCATAAGGTGTCAGTCCACGTCCATCCAGCCTTCACCCCACCTTACCTTTTCCCAATTGGAGAAGTGGCCATCACCTACACCGCGACGGACTCATCCAGTAACCAAGCTAGCTGCACTTTCTACATTAAGGTCATTGGTAAGTCTCCAAATGATGCAGGTGGTTGACAAAGACAATCCTTTGTATTCATCGGTGTCTGCTGCCCAGGTTCTTCCTCCTGGCATTGAAACCCTCAGAGCTGTCCCTCACTGCAGCCCTCCATATCCTGTAACTGTCACTGTGTCTATTTCTGCTCAGGTGAGCTTTTTGAAAAGTTCCAGATGGCTGATACTTCTTTCTGTTTACCTGCCATTTATTCTCAAAGTCATTCAAGCCTAGACTCTGTCTCTTCTGCGCTTATGATTGTGTTACTGTCAAGATCACCAACAATTTGTTGTGACTCTCCACTGCCATTCCTAGGATCTCCTCCTAGATTTATGACTGACTGTTGACCATCTGAGTCTCTTAATTGTTTACTTAAGGTACCACCAAATACATACAACTGCTTATCAAATCACTTCATAAAGAATTCTCCAGGCTTATTTAAACTTTTTTTTAAAAAATTGAATGGAAAACAAATAGATTTTACTATTTAAGTATTTTCACTCATGTGTAATTTAACTTCTTAACACAAATATCCCACTTGAAAAAAATACTTCATACCTGTAGAAGTTTATAATGTTTATTATATAACATGCTGTTATACAGCACATTTTTATAGCTATTTTAATTTATTTTATTGGATATTTTCTTTATTTACATTTCAAATGTTATCTCCTTTCCTGGATCCCCCCCCCAAAACCCCTAGCCCTCCCCTGCTTCTATGAGGGTGTTTACCCACCCATCCACCCACTCCCAACTCCCTGCCCTCAAATTCCCCTACAATGGGGCATCGAGCCTTCACAGGGGCCTCTCCTCCCATTGGTGCCCGACAAGGCCATCCTCTGCTACATATGCAGCTGGAGCCATGGGTTCCTCCATATGTACTCCTTGGTTGGTGGTTTAGTCCCTGGGAGCTCTGGGGAGTCTGGTTGGTTGGTATTGTTGTTCTTCCTATGGGATTGCAAACCCCCTTCAGCTCCTTCAGTCCTTTCTCTAATTCCTTCATTGGGGACCCCATTGGGGACCCTGTGCTCAGTCCAATGGTTGGCTGCAAGCATCTGCCTCTGTATTTGTCAGGCTCTGGTACAGCCTCTCAGGAGACAGCTATATCAGGCTCCTGTAAGCAAGCACTTCTTAGCATCCACAATAGTGTCTGGGTTTGGTGGCTGTATATGGGATGGATCCCCAGGTGGGGCAGTCTTTGGATGGCCTTTCCTTCACTTTCTGCTCCATACTTTGTCTATGTATTTGATCCTGTGAGTATTATTTTCTGAAGGAATTATACTTCATACAGAACACGATGGGGTGCCGTTTAAAAGTTATCCTAAGTTCTAAAGATCAAGTCTGCTCTTGGCATACATTTTTCCGTTCTTCTCTTACTTGATCTTTCCTCTGGGCTTATTTTCTTAACCACCTCTTTCTTACCTGCATTTTCTTCTCCTCTGGCTTCTCTGCCACCTGAGTCTTGTCTGAGTTGGGTACTAACCTCCACACCATTTATCTTACCTGTTCTTCCTTTTCTCTTTCCTAGACGTTTGTTTCTTCATTAGCTCTCAAATGTTGTTGAACACCCAAGCTTCCAGCTTTAGACTTCTAATCTTTATCTGTAATTTTCCTGTGTGGTTTTGTTGACTGACAACCCCCACCTGTCTGTCTCCATCTTGGATCTCTTTTCTGAAATTCAAACCTAAAGTATTAAACATCATCTAGGATGTGGCACGGTGGTTCATGCTTGTAATCCCAGCACTTAGAAGGATAAGACATAAAGATCATATAGCCTGGGATACATAGCGAGTTCCAGGCCAGCCCGAGCTACAGGAGGAGCTTTGTCTAAAAAGGACAACAGGGAAAAATAAAAGGCTTTCCCACATGGGTATACCACAGCCATCTCAGATGCAAGTAATAGATTTCTATTCCAGAAAATGATGCTGTCAACTGCAGAGCTACAGTTATTGTGGAGTTTTTAATTAAGATATATAAATCACTTAAATCAAAGCCTGATACACATTATCTTTGTAAAAGCTAGATAATTCAAATTTTAGAGAGAGAGAGTTTGGGCTGTATATATTTATATGAACCGTGTGTCCCAGGAGATTATGAAAGCACATCATACTTCCTAGAATTTAAGCTAAAGACAATTATAAACTACCATATGGGTGCTGGGGGAAAAACTGAGGGCTTCTGTAAGAGCATTAAGAGATGGGCCAGCAATTAAGTATTCTTAAATGCTGACCCATCTCTTCAGCCCCTACATTTCACTCTGGTTATTATGGATCTATTTTCATGGCTTTTAAATTGAATACATCTAATTCATTTTATTCTATGAAATTTATACAGCTGCTTAAAATAAAGAATTTATCCAAACTGGCCTGATGGCCTGAGTTATAAGTTTAGATTAAAAGTAAACACAGGATTCAAGTAAAATCTAATGTACCTAACTCTTCTAGTATTTAGATTTCTAGATGCTTTTGCCATGTTGTGTTAAATGCAGGCTTTACCAGCATGAAAAACAGATCTTTTTATCTGGCTTTATGACTTCAAACATTAAAATGTGGCTTAGGAGTTTGCCAAGTGTGAGTCTTTCATAAGAAGAGTTGGGATAGTGAAATAGAAAATATGTACTTGGGTGTCTAGCTAGACATAAGCTGAATCAAAACTCTTAAAGAGAAAGGAGAGAAGGACATGGGATACAGACAACAGGGAAATCCAAAGCCTATATGTTTCTTCTTGTCTTCATGGTATAGATAGGTATAGAGAGGTATAGAGAGAGGCTGCAAGGCTGATTCTGCCGTTCAGGACTGCTGCCTTCTTGCAACAAACAGAGATTAAGTCCTAGTTGTCTCCTGTACCCACAATCCAATTTTCAAATGTTCAACTAAACCAGATAAGCTTAGATGATGTTTGAATACTGGTTTGTGATTCTGTCAGGGGTAAATGATGACTGCTTTCAGGCTGGCATGGTTAAAGGTGAGTTGACTTGACTCAGTGTTCTCAAAGAGCAGTGACCTGCCCGGAGCAAGTCTCCTTTCTTTGCTTTATTTAAGCTCCTTGTTTTGAGCAACTCCTGAGGGCCGGGAGCTTTGCTATTCAGTGGAGACTTAAATGTGACCAGAAGGGACTCTATTTTACAGAGATAACAATCTAGAATAGCATTAAGCCCAAGTTATTATACTCATGAAATGTTGAGTGAGTGCGAAAGACAGAAACTGGACATTTCCTCATAAAACATAGGTTAAAACAGAAAGACGTGCATTCTCAGGGGGTATAGCTCATTCAGTTTCAGGATGTTTTCATGAACAGACCAAATGTCTTGGCCTTGGTGAAATGACTGCAAGTTATTAACTTAATGACTTCAAACAAGCTCCTTAAGTCTGTCTGGTCTATGTCCTCACATAAAAAAAAATTAAAATAGTAATTTCTACTTCAGACTTCAAAGGTGTATAATTAAGAATACTTTGAATATCTAAAAGCTATAATGTGATTGAAATCCCTTCCTGTGTAATTTCTTTACTGTATACATATTTATATAACACACACATATGTATTATGTAACATATGTAACATAATATATATATATAATATATGTATTATATATATATCAGTATTTTTATGACATTCAAAATAGTACTTTAAACCATGGCTTTTCCATCCCATCTCAAAGCCAACTATTTCAGGCACACTTCTGTTGTAATGATAAAATACCCTGATCAAAAGCAACTTGGAAAGGATTTATCTGGAGTACAATTCCAAATTACGGTTGATCACTGAGGAGACGTTGAGGCAGGAACTCAAAGCAGCTAGTCACATCACATCTACAGTCCAGAGCAAAAAGAAACAAATGCATCCATGCTCCATGATTGCTTGCCTATGCTCGGCTAGCTTTCTTACCTATTGCACAGTTCAGGATCCCTGTCTAGGGAATGATATCTTCTACAGTTATGATGAGTCTTCCCACCCCAATCAGTAATGGACACAGTCCCCCAAAGTCTTGCCCACAGGTCAACATGATCCTTTAATTGAGACTCCTTTGTCAGATGATTCTAGGTTGTGTCAAGGTGACAGTTAAAATTCACCATCATGCCACCCTTCAATCTGAATTCTAATGCTCAACAAATTCATCAAAGTTGAAGGTCACAACCTACGACCCAACCCAAGGCTTGGCCACCCATCCTCAATAACTGGAGAGTCAGATAAATAGCGCAAAACTTAAAAACTAGATTTATTCATTGGGAAGATGGATGAAGGGATTCAGCAAACCCCCAAGTCTGTCTTCAGGGTTCTGAAGTGAGATTAAAATTTAAGTACAAACCAAGGATCTGACCATCTCAACAGTTCACCTCAATGGGTAGCCCCACTCGCCACTGACCCATCATTGTCAGGGCTTCAGTCTCATCCTGTAAGGTGAGCTAACAGTGTTTCTTAAGGACAAGCTCCACCCTGGCTGGTGCCTTTTCCTTATGCAGGATGAGATTGCCCAGGATCATTTGGGGTCCTTTGTTTCAGTAGTCTGAGAGTCAGAGTGGGAGTCACAATGCCTCCTTGGAATAGCTTCATTTCTGCCAGGCCAATTACTGATGTTTTAAAGAGCAGGCGTGTCTTCTTTGTCTGATTCCATGTTCTGCAGATGTGGAACCGCCTGTCATCGACTGGTGCCGATCTCCACCTCCAATCCAGGTCGTAGAGAAAGAACATCCTGCCAGCTGGGATGAGCCTCAGTTCTCAGACAACTCTGGTGAGAACAAATAAATCTTATCATAGCTGGGTGACCACTGTCCAGGTTTTGCTCTTAAAAGCTTCTTCAAATGGCAAAAGAAGTGAAGGAAATAATGGCTGAGAAGAATGAGAACTGGTACTCAGCAGTGAGATTTAATGCTAGTGTAATGCAACATTAGCATCTTGTTCAGCCATTGGGACTTCACTTCATTCAATACTCACTGCGCATTTATTAAACCTTTGCTAGGTTTTGAACGTGTAGGTTGTGATGAGTTTTCTAAATTGAGACTATGATGCCCTGAAAATGTTAGAGTTTCTATTAGCATCCCAGTCCAATTCTGTGTATTAGCACTCGTTCCCAAACATTAGCCGAATGGATTACAAAAGGTCATAGGAAGGTCGGGGTGGGGGGGAACCCGAGCCAATGTAACTGAAGTTCATGTTAAAACATTCCCTAAAACAACAGGGAAATCATACTGATTTCTTAAACCACCAATGTCCCAACAGACTTAGTCAAAGAAAGATAATTTGTTTAACCCAATTCCCTAATTGAATAGGAATTTTGAGTCTATTATTTCTGTGGCACAGCCTAAAGATTGAATCTTCTGTTCTCTGGTAGTAGACAAATCACGCAGAGTGGATTGCTCAGCCAGTTTACATAGAAAATGGAAGCACAGCAGATGGAAAGTTAATGATCACATCCCTTCTTCCCTCCGTAGGGGCTGAATTGGTCATTACCAGCAGTCACACACAAGGTGACATGTTTCCTCATGGGGAAACGGTGGTGTGGTATACAGCCACTGACCCCTCAGGCAACAACAGAACCTGTGACATCCACATTGTCATAAAAGGTACTCTCTTCCAGTATCCTCCCCCAGTGTAGCTAACATCTGATACATGTGATCACTATATTCCTCTATTTTGTGGGGGAAGATAGTCTGTAAGTGCTGAATTTTCAAGCTGAAATACTGACAGGTTGTAAGTTTCCAGTTGTCATGCCTGACCTGTGACAGATTGTCCGTGAGGGTAGCCATTAATTCCTGTGTTAACAAGAGTACCCCAGAGGAAAAGAGCCAGTTATAAAGGGATTTACTGAGTTGCCTTAGATGATATTGGCTAGAGAGCCCAGCCATGGGTTCTGCACACAGGAGATGCAGAGAACCCAGTTGTTGCTCATTCCAGGAAGCTGGAAGTCTTGGTGGTGCATTCTTCATCCTTATGATGCAGTCCCAGGCCAATGATGAAGGCCTGGAAGCTCCTTGGAGGGATACTGGGAGACTAAAAGCTGAAAGAACCTGGAGTCTCACATCCAGGAGTGAAGGCAACAACAAGAGATTGTTCATCACTTCATCAGGAATAGTGGACACATCTGATGGCTTTTTCTTCCTCTCTCCCACTCCATCTCTTATGCTATTGGATGGAACTGCCCACATTCAGGGCAGGTTCTTCCCTGCTGATGACTGTCCCCACTTGCCAATCATCTCTGGAAACACCTTCAGTGACTCCCTGAGGGGCAGTGGTTTACTAATCTTGTAGACATCATTCAACCTGTCAAGCTCATAGTGAAGATTCACCCTCACATCCGTCTTGTGTCTGCCCTTTCATTGACCATTTTGTCTGAGATTGCAAAGTGTTGCTTTAAAAACCTTCAAAAGGTTTTTGCTACATAATGTTATCCATGTTTTATTCAAGCGATTATCCCAGAAGCAATAGTACAAGGTCAAATAGACTTTTACCTTCCTATAAAATGTGCATAACTCCTCATTACATATTGGTGCAACTTTTTATCATCTGCCCACAATACAGGAACCCAAAAGTAGTTAGTGCTGCTCTCCCATCCTGGGAACCCTTGGTAAAATGTTCCCCAAGGGAATAGTAGGCGGGAGTCCTCTTCTTGACTCAGCTTTAATTCCTGGACTATACTCCTCCTACAACTATTATTGAATAATACAGTGTTATTTTGACACAGGTTCTCCCTGTGAGGTTCCCTTCACCCCTGTAAACGGGGACTTTATCTGTGCCCAGGACAGTGCTGGTGTTAACTGTAGTCTGAGCTGCAAGGAGGGCTATGACTTCACAGAAGGGTCAACAGAGAAGTACTACTGTGCTTTTGAAGATGGGATCTGGAGACCACCATACTCTACAGAATGGCCAGACTGTGCTAGTAAGTCCCAATTCTGTACCTTTTAAAGTGTACCACCATGTGCTTTTCTACATGGCACACAGAAAATGTGCCTTACAATGAGAATTAATGGGAAGGGTGTCGTGATTCAGAACATGTATAGTTTAAAATATTAGCCAACAGAGTCTTGCTAGAGATAGGGTTACTGCAGAAAGGCAGAACTATCTTGATCTGCTCATGATTTACCAAAAGTGTTTGAAGAAGTTTGTGAGCATGAAATTCATTGCCTGAAGTTTCTTAGTGAAAGAACTTATGGAACTTAAATATCCTATGTAGGTGACAGAAAACGGTAGATTGTATGGTGTCTTTAGATTTGACTTAGATTCAGAGCTGCTGAATCTGTGGAGGGTGGGATGGAGTGTGTTGTGTGGGGACTGGAGGATGCTGAGGATCGAATCCCTGGGCAAACTACATTCTAAACTCTAGCAACCCATAATGTAAGTGTTCACTGCAATCGCAAAGTAGCCTTTGTGGAAATTATACTTTCAAGGATTACAACTACACATAACAGTTAAAACTTGTAAGTGTCTGCTAGTTGAAAATATAAGCACATAGTAAAAACTTATAGACATTTAAACAACTTGGATGTAGTCAAGAGCAAAGGCTCTCTTGTGCACCGCACTGCAACTTTCCTCATAGGCCTGGAGGTTACAGAATACTAGATCAAAGCAAACTCATGTCAGTAGCAGGGTGCAGTGCCTCTCAGCGGTGGTTTATTGTGGCCAGTGGACACCTGGAAACTGTCTCTCACTGTCACCGCTCACTACAAAAACAATCTTATAAATCATGTCAGAATCCAAAACGAAAAAAGTTCAATTTTAAGAATATTCTTTAAGTCAGCATATAAAACATTAGCCATCACTGTGGAATTATCATACATGTGTCCTAATCCTTGTAGAATTAGTCCTCTTCTAGGATTCAGGTTTTGAATTTCAAGGGTTTTATTTATTTATTTATTTATTTATTTATTTATTTAAAACTGCAAATTTTACTCCCCTCCTGGTCCACCCTCCTACTGTTCTACATCCCATACCTCCTCTCCGCCCCCTGTCTTCATGAGGCTGTCCCCACTACCTCAATCCCCACCCCACCCGACCTCTAAACTCCCTGGGGCCTCCAGTCTCGTGAGGGTTAGGTGCATCTTCTTTGACTAAACCCAAACCAGGAAGTCCTCTGCTGTAAATGTCTTGGGGGACTCTATCAGCTGGTGTATGCTGCCTGGTTGGTGGTCCAGTGTTTGAGAGGTCCAGAGGTCCTCAGAGGTCCAGGTTAATAGAGACTGCTGGACCTCCTACAGGGTCGCCCTCCTCCTCAGCTTCTTCCAGCTTTTCCCTAATTCAACCACAGGTGTCAGCAGCTTCTTCTGTTCATTGGTTGGGTACAAATATCTGCATCTGAGTCTTTCACCTGCTTGTTGAGTCTCTTGGTAGTCATGATAGGTCCCTTTTTTTGTGAGCATGCCACAGCCTCAGTAATAGTGTCAGGCCTTGGGACCTCCTCTTGAGCTGGATCCCACTTTGGGCCTGTCATTGAACCTTCTTTTCCTCAGGCTCCTCTCCATTTCCATCCCTGCAGTTCTTTCAGACAGGAACAATTATGGGTCAAAGTTTTGACTGTGGGATGGCAACCCAAAGCCCTGGCGTGGGGATATAGTTCAGTGATAGAGCACTTACCTAGCACAAGAGCAACAAAGGGAAGGAAGTCAGGAAGTAAAGGAGGAGAAGGGGGAGGGGAGAGGAGCGAGAAGAGAGGAGGGGAAAGGGGAGGGGAAGAAAAGAAAGGAAGGAGAGGGGGTAAAAATTAAATTTGTGTTGAAGTTCTACCCAACTGAAGCTGTTTTGCCTTCTAGTAAAACGTTTTGCAAACCATGGGTTCAAGTCCTTTGAGATGCTGTACAAAACTACTCGATGTGATGACATGGATCTGTTTAAGAAGTTTTCTGCAGCATTTGAGACTACCCTGGGGAACATGGTATGTCATCAGAAGTCTTTGGCTGTGTGTCATGTTTTGAAGGATACTACTAAAGCTGTCTTAACTTCTCTGGGTCTCCCGCAACTGAAATTTCCATTCCTGAATGTTTCCTTCTTTAGGATCCAAATTTGTATTTGTAATTATTTATTCAATTTAGATTTCTGATATAAGTTTTAATTCAGTTTATAAACTTTCTGAATCAGAAAGTTTAAAAAGTTTAGTGTCTTTATGGTTTAAAAATACTTGCTTTATTATTTAAAGTCTCTCTCTCTGTGTTTTTCACACACACACATAAACACACACACACAAACTTTTAAGTTATATTATTTTAAGAACATTTTCTCTTTGCTGCTGTATTTTGGGTTTGATTTTGGACTTTGAGAGAGGGCCTCACATAGCCCAAAGTGACCTCAAACTCACTATGTAGCCAAGGATGGCCTTGAACAGCTGGTCCTGCTGTCTCCACCTCCTGATTATACTGCAGTAGTTCTCAATCTGTAGGTTTCAACCCTAAGACCATCTGCACTTCAGATATTTACATCATGATTCATAACAGAACCAAAATTACAGTTATGAAGTAGCAATGAAAATAATTTTGTGGTTGGGGGTCACCACAACATGAGGAACCGTGTTAAAGGGCCCCGGCATTGGGAAGGCTGAGAACCACTGGCTTACAGACTTGTGCCACCACACTCAGTATGTGTTACAGGGGATTGTATCCAGGGCTTCATGCATGAGAAGCAAGCACTCGACCACTTGAGCTGCGTCCTCATACACAACGAGTTTCTATTGTATGCGTTTTTTGTCTAGGTCTCTAGACTGCAATGCAATGACCTTAACTGAATTGAATGCCTAGAAGGCAAGAGCCATGCTTTTATCTGACAGAGTGGGTGGAGATCTGTTGATTGGCTAATAGACATAATAAAGGGCTGCTTGCTAAATGCCATGTTGTTATAAAAATGTGCAGTGTATAAACTGGCATATACTTAATAAGTCCTTGGTTTAAAATGTTTTACTTAAGCAAACTTGGTAGAGCCAAATTCCTAATAGGAAAATCAATGTCATCCTTGCCAGAGAATGGAGGAACACCTGTGTTCAGCTGGTCACTGTGAGTTTCAGGTCTGGACTGTAAAGGGCTATGACACCCTCATAGTACCACACCGTAGTGAAAACTAGTGAGCTATTCCTCAAACAACAATTAGGGCTCACATTGGAAACTGAGTGAAGTAACTTCCATTCATTTGTCTAAAACAAACTGCAATCAGTTAAAGATGGTAAAATTGGATCAGAATGTGACATTAAATGTTCATTCATTTAATTTGTATTTAGACAGCATCTATGTTCCGTGAGATAACTTTAGCAAGCCTTAGGTACTTGTAGACTTCACATCCTAGTGAATGATATGAACAATAAACTAATTGCGAAGGAATTAGACAACATGCCAGGCAGAGAGTACTACAGAATAAGGCAGAACAGAGTACAGGAAACTGGTGGTGTCCTGTTGGAAAAGAGGAATGAAGAGACGAGAAGGAAGCATTGTTCAGGACACAGCTTCTACAAAGGACAATGAGGGTGGAGCTGACACCTTGTTAGGCTTCAAGAAGGCAGAGGGAACATGAGGGTCTGGAAATGAAAGGAGAGCTTCCAGTGGGAGTTCCACTTCCAGAGCTGCCCAGAAGACCTAGATTTATAATGTTTCCAGAATCATTTTCTAGAAAATAGCCCAGAACTCTGGAAAGTTGACTTTTATTTAGAGCAAAGATGAAGAGAATATAGAGAAAATATGACCTTAACAATTGTTCTTTTACTGACTGAGTTTCAGAGAACATGGGAGAGCTAGGGGACTAGAGAGGGGATACGGCATAACATCAGAGAAGGGGTTAAGGAATCTAGGGTAGTCTCAAGTCAGAGATAGCCCAGGAGTCCCGGGCTTCCTCTGGTGGGGACAGAAATGGAGATTAAAAAGTATGAATTTAATACTGGTGGTCTGAGACAGTGAGAGGCTGAAAGGTGAAGGGAGGAAGGGAGGGAAAGAAGGAAGGATGGGTAGAGGGAGGGAGGGGCCCTTCATAACATGTAGATTTCTGCAAATATAAAGAGCCCTCCCTCATCCCATTGGTGAAGATGAGAGGGCCAGGGGAGCCAAGGGTTCTCCAGAAGTGGACAGGGGTGTGATTTCTGACTTCATCTTCACTTGCAGGTCCCGTCCTTTTGTAGTGACGCCGATGACATTGACTGCAGACTGGAGGACCTGACCAAAAAATATTGCATCGAATATAATTACAACTATGAAAATGGCTTTGCAATTGGTAATTATATTATTTTACAGTGCTGATTTGCAAGATGGATAAGCAAAACAAAATTGCCCCACGGGAGTGGTGAAAAACAGAAGAAAAACCAACCATTTTTATCAATAATTTAGGATGGCTACATAGTCTGATCCTGTGATAATTCATTATGCATATCTTAAATTTTGGTATGAAATAAGTCACTTTAAAATATTAATGAAAGCACTTCAGGATAAAAGTCACATTGTGATGAAAAAACTTTAAAAAGTGACCTAATAATAAATGTGATCATAAGAGTTACAAAGTAGTTAAAGAATATTTTTATTTTTTTAAATATAAAACTCTATGCAGTAGAAACTCCCAGTATTCTACGAAGGCACTGCTAGGGAGGACTCCTAGCAATAATTTTTATATGGCATTCAATTGGCCTTGCAATTAAGCCATTTATTCAAAATAGTCCTACATGGGAAATATTCACAGTTCTCACCCAGGTTATAAAACCCAGTTATTGAAAAATCTAAATGTCTAAGTCTAACCAAAATTTTGAATGTTTTTTTCTAAGTAGAACAAAATTTTTTATCAAAGATTTTCTAAGTACGGTAAATCAACTTTGCATAGTTGCTACATGGTATTTCTGGGAGACTATGTAAACTGAAATCACAAAAATTCTGATTTTTGCTTTTGAAGTATACACAGAAAGCCAACAATTCTCTGAAGAAATTCACCTAAGAAATTCACCTAAGTGGACAAACAGGCTCTCGAACACAACTTGTTTAAAGATCATAATTAGGTGTCAGTGTGACTAGAGCAGCATGAATATCACATAATTAGCTGACTTGATTAGCTGAGTCAGATATTAAAGCAGGCAGGGCATACAAATTGTCCCCTTATTACAGACAAAGCTATTGTTGCCCTCTATTAATGAAAGAATTGGAGTTCAGGAAGATGAAAGCAATTTGCCTGGGGTTATACAATCATATGTCACACCTCATGAACTGAAAACCTGGTGTCTGCCTGTCAATCACAGTGGCATCAAGGACACTTTAGAAGTCACACATATCCAGGTCTTCTCCGGAGATGCAAGCCTTTACTTCTAGTCTGCCTTTGCCAGCTTCCCTACATTTAATATGTGAAGCAGATATTCTGAATAATATTTATTTTTAAAAGTCTGATTGTGTTCATTAAGCTTATAAAGCCATTGGAGGAGGGGATAGAAGAGAACTAGGAACTGATTAGAATTCTGTATCGCAACCCAATTACCTGTAAATTGAGGATAATTACCTGTTAACTTAAAGAAGTGACAAATTCCATATACTTTCATAGGTAAAGGGGTAATATATTAGTCTCTAAATTAAATACAAAATGACTCAAAAATGACAGTGTAAGGCTTGGGCCAAAGCACCTATACACCGGGGCATTGAGTAAATGGTTGGGGTCAGTTTGACTTGTGATGTTAGAACCTAAACATGGAGGAAAAGGCACCTGTCTGACCACTTGTTTCTCTGCCCAATTCTCATCAGGACCAGGGGGCTGGGGTGCAGGTAACAGGCTGGATTACTCCTATGATCACTTCCTGGATGTTGTACAGGAAACACCCGCTGATGTGGGCAAAGGCAGATCGGCACGGACTAAAAGAACTGTCCCATTGTCTGACCCCAAAATTCAGTTAATTTTTAACATCACAGGTAAGAATAAACTTTCTGTTTGACAAAGCAATATGAGGCGAGATTTGGAGCTGGAAAGCTATTTCTGATGTGTATCATGCATTATGCTTGTAAGAAAGTAACCCTGGAGATAAGAACTAGAGAGAGCGGCCAGCTAAGCGTGGTCATTGCTTTGCTGTTGATTGTCACAGAGCTCTTTTCTGGCCCCTAAAGACACAAGCACCTGCTTTGCTTGCATGGTGACAGGATGAGCTAAGATGCTCATTTTTAAAAGCAAGAATATAGACTAATAATTTATCCCGTGAGGATGAATTCCCTCAACAGGTAATATTAACCCAGCACCTAAGAAAAGGATTCAAACAAACATATTTTGCTCTGAAAACTACCCATGTGTGACTTATTCAGCGAGAACCAGTTGACTTTATTTTAAATTAATTTTTTATGAAGTACTTTAATATATGATTTCACTGGGGATAAAAATTATTATTATAGTTAGTACCTAACACATGTTTGTGTGTGTGTGTGTGTGTGTGTGTGTGTGTGTGTGTGTGTGTGTGTGAGTGTGGGTGGGTGAGAACATGCATGTTTAACTTTGTTGTGTTTTATCTCAGCTAGCGTGCCACTCCCAGAGGAAAGAAACGATACCCTTGAATTGGAGAATCAGCAGCGGCTCATTAAGACATTGGAAACAATCACAAATCGCCTGAGAAGCACCTTGAATAAAGAGCCCATGTATTCTTTCCAGCTTGCCTCGGAAACCGTGGTGGCTGACAGCAATTCCCTAGAAACAGAAAAGGCTTTTCTCTTCTGCAGGCCAGGCTCTGTGCTGAGGGGGCGCATGTGTGGTAAGACTCCCCTTGGACCCAGCTCTTCACTGTGCACTGGGTCAAATGAGCTGGGCACAGACGTTTTCCAAGTGTGTTTAAAGAACATTGATATGGAACAGGCATTTTGCATCGTTGTGTCGTTGTTACTATACTGTGTTGTCTCAAGAACCTGAGTACACACCATGGTTGAGGACAAGCCAAGTATTTTTATGTGAAGGAAACATCTTATTTTCATTTATAGTTCTTTAAGCCTCATAGTGATGCTGGAGACAGGCTCAATGGTTAGAGCACTTGCTGCTGTTGTCGGAGACCAGAGCTTAGTGTCCACATCTACACGGGGCAGCTCACAGCCACTGGTAACTCCAGCTCCAGGGGTTCTGATTTCCTCTTCTGGCCTCCATGGGCACATGTGTCCATGTACACACACACACACACACACACAAATACATACACACTAAAATAAAATAAACCTTAAAAACAAAACCAGCCTCATAATTTCTTATAAATTGCCCCAACAACAGTAAACCACATATTTGACCCCTTCTGTCTGTCAGGTGCACACCTCCCCCATATAATCTCAGTCAGCATCTCTATGATGTACTGTCAATGTCAACACACAGTACAGAAAGCTAAAGCCATGGAGGTACAGGGCATACCCAAAGACAGAATGTGTCATGGCGGAAATTTCTAACCACACAGCCAATTACAGTGTTCTATTTTTTTTTTCAATTAGGGTAAAATTCACATGAAGAAGTTCTTTTAAATGTACAATTCAATAGCAACAAGTTTATTCCGCAGGATGCAACCATCACTTGTCTATTTTCAGAACATCTACAAAGTCTCCTGTACACACAAGTCACCCACCATTCTTCCTTTGTTTCTCCCTTACCACTTCTTCTCTACACTGCTACAATCTGTATAAATTTCAAGCTATTTCTCCCTCTGTGTCTCTCTCTGTGTTTCTCTCTGTCTCTGTCTCTGTCTCTGTCTCTGTCTCTGTCTCTCTCTCTCTCTCTCTCTCTCTCTCTTTCTCTCTCTCTCTCACACACACACACACACACACACACACACACACACGAAACAGTGAATGATGTGAATCTCAGATTAGTCTCCCTTGAGTTCTGGCCCTTGTGTCATGCTCATGAAGCTTCCTCCTTCTGTTCTAGCCATCATGCCTATAGCTTGTTTTTGCTATCCCTAGTGTGACAAAGATCAACTCATTCAAAGCTGGTATTAGGAGCCTACTCTGGTTTCTTTTTCACTCTCTGAGAACAATCGGGAATTGACCTGACCAACATTTCTCTCATCTCAGTGGGGCCTTCAGACCTGTGCCAATGTAAAATGTTTGTGATGCATCATGGCTGAGCTTAGGGCCCACCCAAGAACTAAAGCATCTGCCAGCATAAACAATAGAGAATTAGGAATTCATTTTCAATAAGCACCCAGGTAATAGTTAAAATCATTAGCATCTCCAGATCACCTGGTATGAGGTTCAGGCATCTCTCTAGCATGCTTTGACAACCACCTGCTCAGTGAGTATAACACACTATTTGACCTCAGAAGTTCCATGACACTATGCATTCTAAAGTGTGCCCATTGCCTTAGAGCCCTTTGATCAGAGAATACCTGAAACACTCCCTCCAAAAATTCCCTCGCCTGTGTTCAGTCTTTCTGTCTTGACCTGAATTCTGTGTCTAGAAATGACACTGCAATGGATAAGTAGTTTCCTTTTCTATCAGGGGGAGGGGGTATATGTGCAGAAAGATAATTTAGAAGACATTTTCAATATCACAAAGCCATCACAAGTTTATCTAAATATTCATTCTTTTATCCTTGCCTTCAGTTTTTTCTTTGTTAACTACACATTTTCTGTAATGGTTTCTATAATGGTTTGCCATAGCTTTCCTCCACTTTTTAAAGCCCTATTATATTAATCCTAAGATTTGTCAATAAGATGTATACATCTTCTCAAAAAAATAATCTACTACTATTGGTCTTTAGAAAAATATCTGGAAGGTCTACCCGCTCTGGGTGTAAAACTCTTACAGAGAAATTTAACCTGTGAACAATAGTACCTAGAAACATGCTTCCTGGGAAAAAGAACCAAAGGGCACAGTGGCTGTGGGACCTGAATTTCCTGCCTGTTTTGTCCACAGTCAACTGCCCCCTGGGAACCTCTTACTCTCTGGAGCATTCCACCTGTGAAAGCTGCCTCATGGGATCCTACCAAGATGAAGAAGGGCAGCTGGAGTGCAAGCTCTGTCCCCCAAGGACTCACACAGAATATCTCCATTCAAGAAGCATCTCTGAATGCAAAGGTAGAGGCTTAAGGTTTGAGAGACAGATGGATTTTTTTTGCCCAATTGCAATGGGAGGGAGGTTTCTTTGCCCATCACTTGATCTTGGTCAAGGCTTCTGTATCAAAACATAAATTAACAAGAGACAATCATACCCATTTTTTTAAATGAAAATTTTGCATGGCACAGGAGCCTTTAGAAATGAAGACAGGAAGAAACTAGGGTGTGTGTGTGTGTGTGTGTGTGTGTGTGTGTGTGTGATGTTGAACTTGATGCTGAGGTGAGTGGCTAAGTAGAATTACAAAGGGACAAAGAAAGTAAGGGGTGTTGCCTGTTTATCTGTGTTCTCCCTGGGCTCTAGTGTCTTCAGAGCCAAGGGTGCTTCTTTCCTCTGAGTAGCAGAATGAACAGGTCTCTTATGGTCTCAAGATCTACTGTGAAAGTAAAGGAGATAGGGAGGTTCAGAGAGACCTGCCTGCTTCTACAATGCTCTCAAGTTCCTGGAGCTTAAAATATTCAGTATGTTGCCAGGTGTAGTAGTGCAAGACTTCAATCCCAGCATTTGGGAGGTAGAGACAGGCAGATCTATGAGTTCAATGTCAACCTGGTCTATAGAGGGAGTTCCAGAACAAACAGGGTTATGCAGAGAAATCTTGTCTCAAAAGCAAACAGCAAAATATAATATATTCAGTATGCTGACGTGCCATGCTTTGTGGTAGAGCAGTGGTTCTCAACCTGTGGGTCCAAACCCCCTTAGGGATCAGAGAACCCTTCAATAGGGGTCACACATCAGATATCCTATATATCAGACATTTACATTATGATCCATAACATTACAATCCATAACAGTAACAACATTGCAGTTGTAAGGTAGCAACAAAAATTATTTTATGCTTGTGGGTCACCATAACACGAGGCACTGTACTAAAGGGACAAAGCATTAGGAAGGTTGAGGACCACTGGGGTGGAGGGTTCTTGGCCCTGTCTCAATTCATCAGTCTAAAAACAGATAAAATAAGAGCAGTGCTAAAGGCAATTTTTCACATTCTTTCTTGTAGTTATAAAGCACTAAGTGAATGTGTTCTTGGTCCAGAAAGATAATTTCTCTCTTCTTGGAACTATGCCTTGGTACATGCCTGCTCCTTTCTCAGGCAAACCTCAATCCACATTCATTAATTAGCCTGAAATTTTCTCTTGAATCTCACACTAATTGGTAGTAGGAAGAACGTTTGTGGCACTTTGCAATTGGGTGTAGATAGTATCTAACAAAAACTGTTAGAATAGTGTTTGATATGTTGACGTGGAAACAAATTCCAGTGGGCACAGATGAATGGATTCTTGCCTCTAGAAAATTCAGCATTTTCTGGATTTTTCCTGTTCTTCACTACACAAGTCTCTGGTGGAAACATTTTCTTTCATAATGAAGGTTAACAGGAGACACACCTCACCAGACTGACTGTTCAAAATTGTCCGTCTGTGCTAGGATGTGAAGGCAGTTGGTGTTTAACAATAAATATAAATTCTAGGAGGTGCTGGATGATTGGAAATGCCCCCAAACTGTTAGCAATGCTGACAATGAGAGTCTATTGGAGAAACTGAAGCAAAGGACAGTGGGTCAATGAAGCTGTTGGAGGAGGCAGCCGAATCCATCCTCCCTAGAGATGTGCACTGCTGGATTTCTATGAATGTCCCTCTTCACACAGCTCTCCCAGTGCACAACTT
Organism: Arvicanthis niloticus; assembly: GCF_011762505.2. Taxonomy (NCBI): domain Eukaryota; kingdom Metazoa; phylum Chordata; class Mammalia; order Rodentia; family Muridae; genus Arvicanthis; species Arvicanthis niloticus. The sequence goes on from NC_047662.1 coordinate 86,968,131, forward strand.
GCTTTGAAGATGATGCCTCACTGTGGTGTGATTAGAACACTGATTGGCAGCGATGGAAGGAACTGGGCATATGTCTAAAACTTAGCGATATACAAAGCACGGTGGCTCCACCTTGTGTCACTGGCTGTAGAGGAAATATTCAGGTTTCCTTTTCCATCGTACCTTAGATTGGGGAAGCCCTACCCTGCACCCAACTAATGTTAAGCAACGTCATCCCATTGCTCATTGTGTGGTATGTTTCTTCTCAGCTCAGTGTAAGCAAGGCACCTACTCTTCCAGCGGGCTGGAGACCTGTGAATCATGTCCACTGGGAACTTATCAACCAGAATTTGGATCCCGGAGCTGCCTCCTATGCCCAGAAACCACCACAACTGTGAAAAGGGGAGCTGTGGACATCTCTGCTTGTGGAGGTTATCGTTCATACTTTAGATGTTTATATTTATTTACATATGCTAAGTTCTCTGCATGGAGGAGTGGGATGCTTTTAACAAAACTGAATGACCACAGTATGCAAAGAATGTAACTGTCTCTTCATGGGGAGTGTCTTGTTTCCAGCAGGTCAGCACATCAGTATAAACAATGGGCTCTCTGTATATAGTACAAGACTTCTACATCGGGCCTCAGTAGTAAGCATAAGGTTTTATGGCACCATAGGCATGCAGGTTCACGGGTTCTGTCCCCAGAATGTTGATTCACTGGGTGCAATGTGCATTTCTACCTAGTATTCGGGTGATGCCTACCTTTGCTAGTCCAGGGATTGCACTGTGGCAGCTACTGGTTTAAACAGAAATGAAAAGGTCTGTGTTCCACTTTGAATATCTCGGCCATCCTAGCTGACTATAGTTACCCAACCAGAAAGTTCTGAAGATGTAAGCAAACAAGAAGATTAAAAACTTCATACTATCTCAAAACCAGAACTGACAGTCAAAATTGATCTCTTATGGGCTGTGGAGATGGCTCAGTTACTGCAGGCTTGCTGTACAAGCATGGGACCTAAGTTCAGATCAGCAGCACTCATGGAAGATGCCAGACACAGCAGCACATGTGTGATCCCAGCGGTGGGCAGGGAGTGGTGAGGTCAGGAACAGGAGGATCTCTGAGGCTTGTTGACCAACCAATCTTGCCTATCCATGAGCTCCCAGTTCAGTGAGAGACCATGTTTTAAATAACACGAAAAGTGATAGAGGAAGACACCCAAAGTTGACCTTTTGCCTCATACACAAATGCATACACACACAAGTGTATACACACATATGAACATATACATACATACATACATACATACATACATACACACAAACACACACACAAAGGTCTACACACACATGAACACATACACAAATGTATAACAACTGTGTACACATACATGAACATACACACACACACTTATGAACACACACACAAATACACACACATTCAACCTGTCGTTAGAAACTCCAAAAGTTTGTTTCTCTGTAAAGCCAGTGGAGCTGTATTTAGAATAAACGGTTGGTTAACTACCCCTGAAGTAACAGAGGCTCGCTAGAATGAGCAGGTGTGCATGGTGACTTTTAAAAGGGTGAGTCCTCTTGTTCTGGATACTCTTACTTTAGAGCTTAAGGTTTATAGCAAGAGAGTAAAAAGATGTTTTCTTATTGGAAGAGTGATGTTCCTAAGAGCCAGCCTCCTTCTGTCCCCACTCTCCAGGCTACACAGCCAGGCATGCACACACTTCCACACTGAGCTCCAGCCATACATAGCTATAGGCAAAAGGAGACTGAGATTCCTGAGAAGCGGTCAAGTGAGGAGTTTGCCTGTGACAGAGGGAGGGTGTGTTTAGAGCTGCATCTAAAGTAATACCGTCCTTGGAAGTTCAGAGCCACAGGACATAGTGTGTTGGATGATGTTTTATAAGTCTTCCCATCACTTTAAACTGGCTCAGTGTACCAGGGTCACGGTAGATAAATGCTTTAGACTTAGCAGATTCCTTGAGTAGTGTTCATCAACCTACTGTTTGAGCAAAGCTTTGAGAAGAGAATTTTTCTAAATGGTGGTTAAAGCGTATAAACCATGCCTGTTGAGTCAAAGCGATCTCCAGGTTTGTTTTGTTTTATTTTTTATTTCAGCGTCAAATAAAGCCTCACTATGCTTGAAATGGATCTGCTAGACACTCCTTGATTTTGCTAATATGTGAGCTAATTTTGAAAGGAAGTCTGCAGTAAAATAATTCAGACTGTGCGCCAACTTCCTCTGACCACAAAGCAGCTGGAATTTTATAGGGAAGCGAATTCATATTTGACTTTTCTTCCAGTCTTCTAAACAAGCCTTGGGGTTTGTCTAACACCAGATTTGCAATTAAACAGTTCTAATTCCCAGAATGTGGCAGAATTCTGGTAAATGCCCCCACACCTCCTCGTATTTCCACCATAGTTAGTCACACTTCGCGCGACATGGTAAAAACTGGGAATAACTCAGCATCTTTTGTAGGTTTTGACCATCACTATTGTACTTTAAATTGAAGTATATATGACTTATAAAATGAACCTTCAAGTATTTTTCTTACTTTTCAACTTCCTTCTTCTTTTCTTCCCTTCCTTCAATCTTTCTTTCTTTATTGATTTCCTGTCTTTCCATATTGTTTATAGATGTGTTGTTCTGGGTTGGGGTTTGTTTTTTTTTTTTTGTTTTTTTTTTCTGAGTTTATCTTACATTTCTTAAAAAGAGAACACCTTTTATGTTTTAGCATGCTCAGAATTAATTGTTATAATCACTATAGCAGTTCCATGTCATGCATTACTCCCATGCTTATGCAATACAACCGCTTGCATCTCCTCTCTTCTCACATACAAGCCCTTGGACTTGTGTCTACAAATCTGAAAGATTTCAGTCCTATAAATGGCACCTTATCATCATTGTTAACATATCCACCCCAAAGGACAAAGGTCAATATTTTGAGAGTTCCAGAATTATACTATCTCTCACTCTGACCCTTCAAGATGAAGTTGAAATAGGAATTGAAGGGGAACTACTGACCTCTGCCACTAGCTTTGGAAACATAGTAACTTGTTTGTCTGTCCGAACATGTTTTAGAGGGTGTGGCGTGTGTTGATCCCATACTTACATGCTCACTGAAGTCAAACAAGCTCACACATCCCACCATTTCATAGTTATGCTTTTTTCTGTGGGAAAGGTTCCTGAAATCTATGCCATTGGCTTATGACACAGTGTGATCAACTAGCCAGTAAACTTATTTAAAGGCCAAATTTATTGAGATCCGTGACTACATTTGTTCTCATTAATACCATCAGTAAACAATACTTGCAAGGTAATAATTTCCTCTGGCTATCTCAGTATACTATTTCAAATTTGACCTTACTATTAATATTTAGTGAGATTTCTACATTCTTTCCTCATGATCAGAGCATTAAGACATGTTTATTCTGTGTGTGTTTAGCTTTATATTATGTACTAAATAGTACTGGTATAAAAACATTAGAAGCCTCTGTTTCCTGCATACATAAATACAGATGCAACATTTCTCATCATATACATTGGTTGACTGATTTAATTGGGTGTCTGGGACTTCCTTTTCCAAACCTAAAGAGCTGACACAAGTATTTCAGTAGCTTTCTCACAACCGAAGTCTAGGAAGCTCGTTTTAAATGTAATGTTTAAGTCCATACACACAAATGATGTGTTTTTCTTTGTAGTGCCCTGCCCAGTAGGAGAATTCTCCCGTTCTGGGCTAATGCCCTGCTACCCTTGCCCTCGAGACTATTACCAGCCCAATGCAGGGAAGTCCTTCTGCCTCGCTTGTCCCTTTTATGGAACTACAACCATCACTGGTGCCACGTCCATCACAGACTGCTCTAGTAAGTTCTCAGCCTTCATCTACAAACCTCATGTGAGTCTTACCCATATTTGCCTCTCTGGTTTCTTTTGTTCTCGACATCACCATTTGGGGTAGGTTCCAATATCTGGGCTTGTTGATTCATTCTTCTGTGGTCTTTTAAAAAACAATTTTATTACATTTATTAATGTATGTAGTACATGCGTGTGTGCACTCATGCATGCACGCACCCATGCACACATGCATATGCCACAGCATTCATATGGCAGGAAAACAATGTGGAGAATTCATACTTTACAGTCTCCACCATGTGTGTCCTAGGATTGAACTCAGATGATCACGCTTGTTGGCAAGTGCTTTTGCTCGTTAAGCCGTCTTACCTGACCTTTACAAGGTCCTCTTGATGACAAGACTAGAAGAATTATTTCGGAAACATTGCACATGGTAACTAACATATGTCTCCCTCAGAGTCTAGGATGGAATGACATGCTGCCCATGACTGTGTTTTCCTGTGTAGTATTACTGAAACAAAATACATGTGGCTTGACTCAGTCTGCAACCAGATCTTACCCAGAGTATCTCGAGAGAGTTATTATGGGCCATACCCACTACACACTGACATTCTGCCCGTTTGTCTTGTTAGGTTTTAGTTCCACTTTCTCAGCAGCAGAAGAAAGCATAGTGCCCCTCGCGGCCCCTGGACATACCCAAAACAAGTATGAAGTCAGCAGTCAGGCAAGTCTGCTTTCTACACAGAACATTTCTTTGATGGGATGCTGGAAAAATAATTTGCCATTCTATATATCACAGAATACTGGAGTTGATACCCTAATCAGATTATGGATACTATAAAGGCATATTTAGTTGTGATTCTTAATAAGAATTTTCAAAAAAATACAGCATTAGATGTTCTTAGTATCAGAAATTGAAATTATTTCTCAGGAAATGCCTGCTCAGCAGTATGTCGATGTGGGAGGCTTTGATCACTAATTGACCCATCATTGGGAAAGGGTGGTTGGTTTACCAAAGGCTTTTTTTTATAGGGGGTGAAAGATGATCTAGCTTTTATTTCAAAATTATTTACATATTTTTATGACCAAAAAAGTTGTTTCTTGGAACAGTATATGAAGAATTAAGCACTATCACTCAGGAACAGATCTAAACCATTTGTTCTCTATGTGTGCGTGCGTGCGTGCGTGCGTGTGTGCATGCGTGCGTGTGTGGTCCTGGAAACTGAACTGACAGGCTCACAATGCTGGGTGGGTGTCCTGCCAATGAGTATACTCCCAAGCCTGCTTTCCAGTTTTGTTTTGTTCTGTTTTAAGATGATCTGCTATGTCAGATATCTTGGGTAGATTCTGTCACTACCCTTCATTCATCCTACCCACAAGTCATAAGTCCTTTGCCACTTTGATGCTTTTAAAGCCAATGATACTGTATTTCTTTTGTCATCTTCCCACAGTCTACCATAGTGAGCTGCTTAAGAGTGAGTTGGCTGGATACAGAGACTAGTCAGGCCCTCAGAAGCATGGCCTGATGGCATCCACTGGCCACTTTACAATAATAATGTATGGACTTCACACTGAGGCTCTGTCATAACTGGCCTTGGTTGATCCCTGTACTTCATATATTTCAAAAACATCTCTAAGGAATTCTAACCAACACATAGGAACACTGCATATGTTTACCTTGCTGTAGAATCACCATTTGTGTCCATACATAGCAGGCTGCTATGATACTGCAGTGACCCAGCTAGCTTGAATGAACTCACCCAGAAGCATCATGGCAACCATCTAGCCCCTAGGTAGGAATGCTCTGAAATGACCTGAGTGCTTCCCTGTAACACATGTCTTCTCTACCCCTGGTAGGTCTTCCACGAATGCTTCTTAAACCCTTGTCACCACAGTGGAACATGCCAACAGCTTGGGCGTGGTTATGTCTGTCTCTGTCTACCTGGATACACAGGTACCATAAAGGAGTACTAATTTTATCACGTTTTATGTGAAATGGGCATGTCTACTGAATCAGACTTTGGGATGCCAAACATAGACCATGTAAGACATTAGACAATGTTAAAGAGAGGAAGTATTGGGTTGAACAAGATAAAAGGCATGTATATCTCAGTTTTCTTTGTACAGTCTGGAGGAAAAGTGGGGGGTGGGGGGAGGCTTCATTGTGAAGTTAACACTATAACTAAGGGATTAATTTGAACACAATCTGGGAGTCCTCTCTAAGGTTTTGTTCTAACACAAATTAAATGCATGAGGTTCAACTTTGTCCAATACAAACATTTTAAAACAAATTCCTAGCTTCTCTCATTGTTACTTAACTATGGAAGTTCTTCACTCATGAGATCTGTTACTTTGTTTCTAGCTTTAGGAGAACACCAGCGCTTTGGACTAGCAGCTGTAAGAATTATGTTTACTTGTAGTTTGGTTCACATTGCAGTTTTAGGAGAAAATAAACTACATCTTAAAATTGCAATTAATTCAAAATAATCTTTTACTTTCTTTAAAATATGTCTTTTGCTTCAAAAGAAAAGAGTATGTGACAAACTCTGAAAGTTTTTCATGGAAAATTATATTTAAGTAGAATTCACAAAAAAAAAAAAAAAAAAAAAGCAAAAGAAAATTTGGAAACAAAAGACATCTAATGCTAGCAAACACATTGGCATTCCAGCTACTATAGTTAGCTCTTGTGTGTGCTCTCTTTAAAAATCATGCTGACATTTCATAGGAAATATAGGACTTGCCAGGCTCATGGTACACACCTTTAATTCCACCATTTGGGAGGCAGAGACAGGGGGATGTCTCTGAGTTCAAAACCAGCTTAGTCTACAAAGTGAGTCCCAGGCCAGCCAGGGATACATGGAGAGATCCTGTTTAAAGAAGAAAGAGGAAGGGAAGGAGGGAAAGAAAGAAGGGCGAGAAGGGGTTGGGAGGGGAGGGGAGAGGATGGATGGATGGATGGATGGACGGACGGATGGATGGATAATTTCTGAAAACTCTACACTCGAGTGGCCATTTAAAGAAGGCATACAAATACTGCTTCTCATGTATTAGTGTGCCATAACTATTTAGAAGGCTTGAAACTATTTAGAAGGCATTTCTCATGTATTAGTGTGCCGTAACTATTTAGAAGGCTGTAACTATTTAGAAGGCATTTCTCTTTTGTCCTGAGGTGATGCTGATGTTGATGCTGATGCTGATGCTGATGCTGATGCTGATGCTGATGCTGATGCTGGTCATCTGAGTCCACCTGGCAGAGAGGAATTTTAACAGAACTAGCCCAGCAAACTTGTGTGCACCTTATGGAAAGATGATGTTCCCCTGCAGGGTGTCTACTTTATGAGCTCAGATTTAGCAAAGCTTGATCCCATCCCACCCTTTGAGCCATGTAGCCTTAGTAGAGATTCTATATATTTTTGTGGGTTTTTTTTTTTTTTTGCTTTATGATTAATTATAATTTGTGGCTCCAATTTATAATTGCAAGCTTCCCTCTTCATTCCTTAAGGATCTAAGGCGTTTTGTTGTTTCACATGTAGTGTCCTAAGGTATATTAAGTTTATATGAGAACCTGTAGTTCCCTCATTAAATACAGCTGGATACTAGCAATCTCTTACAAGCCTAGCTTATGGAGATCATTACTTTCAAATGATCACGAGTGTTTCTCACTCCCTTCCTTTGATTTTACATTTTAGGCTTAAAGTGTGAAACAGATATTGATGAATGCAGCTCACTGCCTTGCCTCAATGGTGGAATTTGTAGAGACCAAGTTGGGGGATTCACTTGCGAATGTTCATTGGGTTATACAGGTAAGGGGCACAGCTCATGTCTTTGCAATATAAACCTAGCCTTGCTTTGCCTTATTTATGTACATTTGAAAAATGTTTACTATAGTGTTATGTGAGGAGAACATTTGTCAGTTTGAAATTGCTTATGGTTTATAAAATAGACGAACCTGGTTCCCTCTTCATGTACAAGATGTGAGCCTCCAAATGTCAGATGCAGAAAATGAAGACCAGGAAGTGAGAAGAAACATTTTCTTTTCTCATGGTAAACAGGTTCTTCCATAGCTCTTTACTGGTACCTTACTAATACTTTGAACTCTGTGTGTGTGTGTGTGTGTGTGTGTGTGTGTGTGTGTGTGTGTGTGTGTGTTATTATGGACCAGTCACTTTTGTCATTATGGGCCCTACTTTTCTCTTTAATTTGAGATAATTTGATTTAATACGTACGTGTGTGTGTGTATGTGTATTGTATTTTAAGTCAAAGAATTGCAGCCTTCAAGTATCCTTTCTCCAAAATAGTCCAAAAACATCGACCTTGCTATCAGTTCTCTGGTTAAAATCCATTGATTTTAAAATCCAATGATTCTAGTACTGATTAGAGTCTCATGAAATAGAATGAACGTTATTTATGACCTTAGCAGTAGAATCAACCCCATAATAGTGTTATGACAGCAATGGAGGTCATATTAACAAGTTATCTCTATACCTAACTCATGAAATGCTATACTAAATTATACTTAAGTAACTATTTTAATTTATGCATGTTTAGTATATTCTGTATCTAATAAGTCCTCTATAATCCTTATAAAACATTTTGTAGGACTATATTATAAACACTTTATCACCAAGAACAATTTTCATAATGAAATAAAAATCTTAACATGGTGACAATCCTTTGGGGTTTTGTTGTTGTTGTTGTTGTTGTTTTTTAAGAGGGCTGACATTTTATTAAAGACGTTGGTTCTAACAGCTTTTCTTCCCCCTCCCCTTTTTTTGAATATAATATTTACATTTAGAATTTTATCCCCTTACCCCATTCCCCCACCACCCAGGAACCCCTTATCCCATCCCCCCTCCTTCTGCTTCTATGAGGGTGTGCCCCACCTACTCCCCACTCCCACCTCCCCACCCTCAGATTCCCCCCCACTCAGTGTTCAGCCTTCATGGGACCCAAGATCTCCTCTCCCACCTATGCCCAACAAGGCCAACCTCCCCTACATATACAGCTGGAGTCATAGGTCCCTCCCTATGTGCTCCTAGGCTGGTGGTTTAGACCCTGGGGGGCTCTGGTTGGTTAGTATTGTTTCTCTCCTCGTGGGGGCATCAACCCTTTCGGCTCCTTCAGTCTTCTCTCTAACTTCTCCATTGGGAACCCTTGATCTGATTAATAGTTAGCTGTGGGTATCTGCCTCTGGATATGTCGGACTCTGGGGGATCTCCAAGGAGACAGCCTTATCAGGCTGCTGGTGACAATCCTTTGAACCACTTCTATGTTGTTCATTTGAGATTATAACAAGATGTTAGCCTTTTGTCTTATGCAGAGGTGCATTGAGGGCATACATTAGAATTACAGATTTTCTGGAAGTCTAACTCAAAGTTTTTTTTTAATGTATAAACTTTTCATTCAAAAAACTTGCAAATTGAAAAAAAAACACACTAAATTAACCAGACCCAAAGCCTATAAATCTCAATGAACTTTTGTGCAATTTTAATAGTGATTCTAAAGCCATAATGTGTCACATTGAATTTTACACTGTTACTATCAAATACATTTTTATGCACTTATCAAAAATCCATAACAGAATTAGAACAGAAAAACAATTAGGTTTCTGTCCTCTTTCATAACGCATGTTCCTGGCTGGACTGCATTTAGGACTTCATTATACCCTAATATTTAGCCTTTCTTGTTTACTTTTCTACATATAATACTGTACCCTCGTGCACATGTGTTTATATACATTCAAAGATTTGTATAAGAAGAAGTCCTAAAGACTGGAAATCGCTCCAAAGTTCCCCAGTCGGCTACCAGGCAGATGCAGAAGGTATGCCTATTTATCTCTTACAAGAAAAGAGGTAACCTTTTGTTTGGTGCGCACAAATTAAAGTGTGTGGCTTATTTTAGGGGCCGTGCCCCACGTAACTGCCCAGAGGTAGACGTACTCAGGTTCTGACTGAGGGGTTGCAGGTCTGCACACTTGCTGCCTGCGCTGAGGACGTGTGCCACTTCTATTTTATTTCCCATGCTCCCTCTCCTCGCTCTTTGCCTTACGCATATGGCTGCATTTCCATATGCAGTGGAAACATGATGCAACTCTGCATACATTTCTCTACTTAAACCTTTGGAGCTATCTTCAGTCTTTAGGACTTACACAAATCTTTGAATGTAGATAAACAAATGTGCATGAGGGTACAGTATAATATATAGAAAAGAGAACTCAGGTGTGTAGACAGAGTGACAGACATATACTAGGAGAAAATGAGACCCAAGCTTCTGAATAGTATATATTTATCAGATGCACAGTGTACTATGCTGCTCACTAAACATTAAAATTTGTAAATAGTTACTGAAAAAAATACTCATTATAGTTTGATTTTCCTTGCTTTGATATAAACATAATGACAAAAAGCAACCTGAGGAGGAAGGGTTTATTTGAATTAACGCCAGATCACAATCCATCATTGAAGGAAGTCAGAGTAGGAACTCAAAGCAGAAACTTAGAGACAGAAGCGAACTCTGCTTGCTGGCTTACACTCTGGCTCATGTTCAGATGGCTTTCCTATGTAGCCCAAACCCACTTGCCTAGGGATGGTGCTGCCCATGGTGGGCTGGGCACTTACACATCAATCTTCAGGAATGACAAGCTCTCACAGACCTGGCCATAGGCCAGTATAATTGAGGCAACTCTTCAATCAAGGTCCCACCTTTCCAGGTTATCAAGTTGACAATGAAAAGTAATAGAACAATATTTATTAAGTCTGTATGAATGTGCAGGTTTGTTAGAATCACCATCCTCAAAATCTTTTACTGATAAAATTTCTCTTCAGAATAGAATGTGGTAGGATATATATGCTATTATGTGTGTGTTGCACAATACTATTTGTGCCTTGGATTTAAGCACACTGTCCTCTTCAAACTGAGGAATCTTTGTATTTGAAACTTCTACCACTCTGGCTTATTTCTGACCTGTGCTTGGTAATAGCACAGACCTGGTCTCTGTTCCTAAGTAACAGAGTAGAGGATATGAATGACATCAGTCGTCCTCAAGTTATTTATTTACAGAACACAGGAGCAGCTGCACAGAAGTGTGGCTATTGTTTTCATTTTTTCTTTCGTTTTTTTAATTTTGATGAACTATGTTTTATAAGGAATTATTCAGAGGGTACTATAACATGAAATTTTGTTCACTAGTGTCTACAAACACCTTCATTATAACAGTCCACAATATACATAGGGACATTATCACAAACAGAAATCCCATCACCCCCTAAATTATATCATTAATATCAGAAGTTTTATAGTTCTCTCCTTTCTTTTTTTCATAATTACCTATGATTTTATTGGATATTTTATTTATTAACAATACAGATGTCATCCCCTTTTCCCCTTTCCCCTCCCTAGAACCCCTTATCCTATACCCCCTCTTCCTTTATACTTTTATACCATTTTGATTACATGCCTGTATTAAGATCAGTTCTAGGTTGAGGGTCTAGCAATACAATAGATGCAAATAGTCAAGGAACAAGCAAGACAATAAACACAAATAGTCAAAGAAAAAGCAAAGCATTAAACCCAATTATGTGAACACTCCCGTGATCAGTGTTTCTAAAAGCTTATCAGGATGACAAAAGTGTCTGAGCCTACTTCCCTGTCCTAGCCTAAGGTCATTTTCATGTCTGAAGCCTACTTCCTTGTTCTAGCCTAATATTTAGATTCCTACCTGAGATTATTTCTTTGTTGTAGCCTAAGATTTAGATTCCTACCTGAAATTATTTCTTTGTTCTAGCCTAAAATTTAGATTCCTGCCTGAGATTATTTCTTTGTTCTAGCCTAAGGTTTAGATTCCTACCTGAAATTACTTCTTTGTTCTAGCCTAATGTCAGATTCCTGCTTGGAGCCTACTTTCTTGTCCTTGGCCAATGTCATATTCCTGCCAAGCAGCCCCTTTCCTTGTCCTTGGCCCATGTCAGCTTCTTGCCAAGCAGCCCCAAAGGCTCTCCACCTCTCCCACTTTTTTATTTCATTAACAAGACTGAGCCTGTCTTAGGTAATTCTGACAAGAATGCCTTCCTTACCCATCATGGAATATGCATTATCAAAAGCAATGCACTTATGTCTTAGGTTAGTAAGGCTCTATGCAGAATCTTACCCGTCCTTGGCTTGCCAGCCAGAGTTAAATTAATAACTCTGTCTGGGGGTCCATTATCAGTTTCAAGTCATGTACTTTTGCTGCCAGCCTGTTGATATAGTTAGAGACAAGCTTTAACATAATGGGCAGGAATAAAAGTATTCCCAGGACAAGAAGGGCTAGCCTGATCAAGCTATATATGCCATTCCTGAGGTTTGACCAAAATGGAAATACTGACCTCATGCCATGGATAATTTTATCAGCATTATCTGCATCATCAAAGCTCAACAAAGCAGCATTATTTAAATTCATAATCTCATTATGCAAAGTTAACACACCCAGAGAGGTGTTAGGATTATGCCAAATATCCTACAAGTGTCTTTAAACTTTTTTCTAATTATAGTGACAATCATTGTGAATTTCAAAAGTAACACTATTCCAATAATATTTGTCATGACACTTGGGATGGCTCCTAACTCTTGAACCCTGAACCTCCTTCAAATAATTTGAATAGGTTATAGAGCATCATCCGTTGTTCCAGATACCTATATAAATCCTTTTGTATACTCAATACATTAGTAACTTTTTTGCTAGATGGTTAACAAAAATAGTTGTATTAACTTCTTATGTCAATGCTATTGCAGAAGCAGTGGTGCTAGAAATTAATGAAATTAAAGCTGTTATACCAGCAATAATCAGAGTTCTTGCTTTTGTTTAAAGCCTAACTCACTTCTTCCAGAACTTTCAAGCTTTTTTCAGGGAATCAAGGTTTTCTGATAATCAGGGCAGTAAGACAAAAGCTGGTTGATAGACCCCCCATAACAGACATGCCAGGTTTCAACACAGTAACATAATTGGAAATTATACAGCCAATACAACTTACAACAAATACTGTAGAAAAGACAAAACCAATTTTAGCTTGACTATTAAAAGAGCCTTAAAACATGCACTAACCCTTGTTTGAAATCCAGATCCTGTCCCAACATTATCTCTTGCTATCGTAACATCATAGTGAGCTACAGCTAACTTCCAAATATGTCTCTGGCAATGTCCAGATCCAGTCTTCCAAAAGTAGACTGTTATTTCCAATATTGAATTGATTTCTAGACCAGTACATGATTGAGTCCTAGTAGCTGGTCATTTTTAAGAAGAATACAAGAGACATTATAATTTCTTTTTTTGATTCTCTATCCCACAAGGTCTAAAAACTTGAGGCAAGGCAGCTTGTCCCATCTGGGATATAGTCAAGCAAAGGTGGGTCAGGAACATATGTCCAATACAGTTCCCCAGTCACCCTTGTCAGGGCACTCAGCAAGCTCACAGGTCAGCATCATTCTTTGTCTCAGCAACAGTATGTCTCACCAATCTTTTTAAAGTTCCATGGGCCTCTTTCATAATACCTTGTCCTTGAGGATTATACAAAATCCCTATAATAATTGTTGGCAAAAAGTCGCAACTGCTTGACTACAATTGCCAAACCCATTATCTGTTTTGTTTTGGGTTTTTTGGGGGGGAGGATATTTTATTTATTTACTTTCAATGTTATCCTCTCTCCCATCCCCCCCAAACCTCTTATCTCATCCTCCCTCCTCCTATTTCTATGAGGGTCTGCCCCCACCATCTACCCATTCCTGCTTCCCTGCTCTCTAATTCCTCAACACTAGGGAATCCAAACTTACAGGGACCAAGGCCCTCCTCTTCTACTGATGCCTGACAAGTCCATCCTCAACTACCTATACAGGTGGAGCCATGAGTCCCTCCCTTTATGTTCCCAGGCTGGAGGTTTAGACCCTGGGAGCTCTGGTTGTGTATTTTGATACTCTTTCTAAGAAGAACCAATGTACCCACACTTTGGTCTTCCTTCTTCTTCTTGAGCTTCATGTGGTCTATGCGTTGTATCTTAGGTATTGTGAACTTTTGGGCTAATATCCACTTATCAGTGAGTGCATATCATGTGTGCTCTTTTGTGTGTTACCTCACTCAGGATGATATTTTCCAGTTCCATCCATTTGCCTAAGAATTTCATTAACTCATTGTTTTTAATAGCTGAGTAGTACTCCATTGTGTAAAAGTACCACACTTTCTGTATCCATTCCTCTGTGTGAAAGACATCTGGGTTCTTTCCAGCTTCTGGCTATTATAAATAAGGCTGCTATGAACATAAAAATATGGAATGATTCATGGATTTGCGTGTCATCCTTGCTCAGGGGCCATGCTAATCTTCTCTGTATCATTCCAATTTTAGTATATGTACTGCGGAAGCCAGCACTACTGTTTTCTGGATTTGCAGAACAAAATAAGTTATTTTCTTTATTCAGTATTTTCTCCAGTACTTGTCAACTTTGTACCATTTGCAGCTTAACTTCAGAAGGAATGCATAACATAGAATAACTATTGAACAGACAATGTGAGAAAATGAATTTAAGCATGATCACAAACCTTTTTAAAAATATGGTCAGAGGGGCTGGAGAGATGGGTCAGCAGTTAATAGCACTGATGCTCATCCAGAGGACCTGGGTTCAACTCCCATCGCCCACATGGCAGCTCACAACTGTCTGTAACTCCAAGATCTGACACCCTTACACAGACATCCATGCAGGCAAAACACCAATGCACAGAAATAAAACCAAAGTTTAAGGGGGGGATGGAGGGAGGGAAAGAGAGAGAGAGAGAGTCAGGAGTTCATGGGTGTCATTTCTTACTGTATGCCAAATATGCCATACATCTCTGGGTAAACTTTTTCTCTTTTGAAAGTCAAAGATTAAAGAGAAATATTTGTGTCAATGTATTTGACAAAGACCAAAATCTTTGTGAGCTCATTGGCCATGATTTCCAATTCCTGTTTTCACTTTGAACAACTTGTTTTTAAAAAAAAAAAAAAAAAAAAAAAAACCCAAACAACTTATGTTTTCCCCAGCTCGAAGACTCTATAATTCTTTTCAGGTCACATATGTGAAGAAAATATAAATGAGTGTAGCTCCAGCCCTTGTTTAAATAAAGGAACCTGCACTGACGGCTTGGCGAGCTACCGCTGTACCTGTGTGAAAGGATATATCGGTAAGACGTTTGCATTTCCTTTCTTTCTCTTAAAATTCTTCAAATAAAGATTACTACATTGACTAACATATTATCTATATATTATGTTACATAATATATCTAAATAAACATAATTTCTAAATATTATATTTGGATTTTAGGAATATACTGTTGAAGACAAGGCTTGTAAATGATGTTCATAAAATGAATGTAAATGATGCAGAATAATATATTTTACAAACTAAAGAGAGAAATATGGTTAAAGAAATATGTACTTAATTGTTAGGGAAGAAGTCTGAGAGGGAAAGAACGCTAGGGAAGGAAACACATGAGGACAAAGGAAAAAACAGAACTAAATTTATCATCCTTTTGAACATTATTTTACCTCGATGTCCATTACCAAGCATAGTGTCAGAAGGAGATAAAATGAGCTAAGGATTGAAACTGCGGAATCCAGAAACGACTCAGCAAAGCCAGAGTCATTACAAGCTGCATCTTGAGCGGGTTTGGTGGCGATGGCTCTCCCTTAGGTGCAGCCAAGAAGTCACATGTGGCTTGCTTTTCCTCTGAAAGTAGCCATCCCAGTTCTTTCTCGTCCTCTCCCATCCTCAGGTGTGCACTGTGAGACAGACATCAATGAATGCCAGTCAAGCCCCTGCTTAAACAACGCAGTTTGTAAAGACCAAGTTGGGGGGTTCTCGTGCAAATGCCCACCTGGATTTTTGGGTACTCGGTGTGAAAAAAATGTGGATGAGTGTCTCAGCCAGCCATGCCAAAATGGAGCCACTTGTAACGATGGCACCAACAGTTACAGGTAAAAGACCATGTCTAGAGTTTCACTTTGTGTTTCCTTGACTGAGCAGTCACTGTGGAGTCTGAATGGGGTATTAAATGCAAAGCCCCAAGTCAGCTATCCTCATGTGCTGACTTAAAAAGGCACCATAGAGTCTCACCATCACTTGCAGTAAGGCAGGGCTAAGCCTAAATGTGAGCCTGTAGAGTTTTTGTTGTTGTATGTTTGTGTGTGTGTGTGTGTGTGTGTGTGTGTGTGTGTGTGTGTGTGTTGTTTTTTGATAGAGTCTCCTAAATGTAGGACAGTGTGGCCTGGAACTTACCTATGTAGTTGAGGATGACTTTAAACCTCTGATCCTCCTGCCTCTACCTCCAGAGTGCTGGAATCACATCCACATACCATCATGCCTGGTGATTGGCAGTTCTGGGGGTATAGCCTATAGCTTCCTGCATGTTAGGCAAACACCAACTGAACTACATACTTCCAATCCTGAACCTGTAGTTTTAAAATAGGCAACTAAGGTGTTTGCAGTCTATGAGTGTAATACATGCCAGGTAATACGTTGGCTCCTGGGAAATTACAAAAGATGAAAGGAGAGCCTGGAGAGATGGCCTGATTGTCATGTGCTCGTTAAGAAAGGATGAAAACTCTAGTTAAGATCTCTAGTACCTGTGTAAACCAAACCTCAGGGCAGCAGTACCAATCTGTAATCCCAAGGATGGGACAGCAGAGACAGGTGGATGCTGGAGCTCACTGGTCAGTCACATTAGCCAAGGTGAACTCTGAGTTCAGTAAGAGATCCTGTCTTGGAAAATACGGTAGAGAATGATAGAGGATATACATATGACAACAACCTCTGGCCACACACATATGCACGCGCGCGCACACACACACACACAGGAACACCATGCACACATGCATATGGGGACACACACATACACATGCATAAACAAGCACATGTACACATGAATATACATAAGCATGCATAAATGCATACATGTACAAACACAAGCATGGGACCACAGACATACATACACATATGCACACACACATGTATGAACAAGCTCACACATAGGAACACACACATGAACACATGTATGCATGAATGAGCACACAGGAACATACATGTACACACACATGTATGCATGAATGAATACATACACACAGGAACACACACATGCTCAAAATAATAATGAAAAAAAAGAAGTACAGTCCTAGGGTACAGAAGTTCATATATTAGCACTAGACAAAAAACCCAATATTTTCAAACATTTTACATTTTAGCTGACAATTCTTGCACTAAATAAAATAAAAATGAGCTATATGACCATACTGCCTGAGAGCCCATCTACATTGGAATTCTGTGATGCTATAGCACCTACTGTAGAAATCTTTCATCAAAAGAAACCTAATGTGAGCACACGTACAATAATAAAAGCTGAACCTTTGTGAGTGAAATACAAGTTCTTGGGAGACAGACTTAGCCTTGCTGAGGGAGCACTTAGGGTGTCAGTAGAATGCAATTTACAAAACAGGCCCTCTGGTCATCTTCTGGAGCCACCTGTGCATCCCCTAGCCTGCAGGGAGACATGGGAGACTGCATTTCTGCAGTACAAAATGTAGGCTGCTCTTGCTGGTGAACCTTATCAATTACCATGGTCCTAACACTGGATCTATTAGCTCACAAAGTTAAAAGAAAAATAATGAGAGTTAACCCCTTACAACATGGCACAGTCCCCTTCCAGCTTTGCCCCTGCCTATTCCCACCTTCCTACCAACTGCCAAAGCTGTATACATATAAATATGTACATGAAAGTGGGTTAGGCCAATCTATATTGAAATCTATATTGTCTGTGTGGAAGTGAAGTGTTATCAATATAACTTCATTTTCTTACGGAAGCTTCACATTTTCTAACATAGAACATCTCACCATAAGCAATAAGAAATTTTCAGTTCTGACTTTATCCCAGGGTTCAAAATAATAGAAGAATATGTAATTTAGTTAGAGTCAGAGGAAAGGAGAAAACAATCTGTCCCCAGGTTATTGTACTGTTGATTAAGTGAGCATCATAGACCAAGCTATGTCAGTGTCGTAATGTCAGATAAAGATGAGCGAGCTGCTAGCCAAAACAGATTTACCATAAAATGCAGAGATCCAGTCAAGATGGCCCTGCACTCTAAGATTTCCTTCTAAACTCCTAGGGCGTGCACACACCCTAGTCATGTTCAGATCAATGTCAAAAGAAAAGCTCCAGGTGAATGTTCTAGTGTTGACATTATGACCTCCAGTCATGCAGAAAATTGAGAAGAAGAATAAAAACATGCATTCATCTCTATGATTAGCAAACCTTAATATATGTCATAATTGATCCATACTTTTTGTTTTAAAAGAATAAACTCTAAAGGTGGAGTTGGATTCCTTCCAGTTTGCAAACACATCACACACACACACACACACACACACACACACACACACACACACACACACACACTTTCCTAGTAGTAATCAATATCCTGAAGTTCTATATAGAACTCATTTAGGGTTTATATTGTATGTCTACATATATATTTTATATAGAACTCATTTAGAGCATATATTTTATATATTACTACCTAAATCACAATATGCACCATGGTTTTAGGTACATTCCCTCAATCATCTGTCACTCAACATCGTTTTCAAGTATTGTCAGTAGATGCATTTGCTCTTGTTCGTGTGCACAGTGGCTGCTTAGCATCTACTACACGAGTGCACCAGAGACTGCGTCCTCATCCACCTCACAAGAACACTGCTGTCATAAACACCGGGCACAGGATGTGTAGCTGTTGTGCAGTGATTTTCTAGAGTAAACGATATGAAGTAGATACACAGGACTCTGGAGAACAGGCTCTCAACTGCCCTTGACACTGTGGGATTGTAATTCTAACCCCCATCTCAGATTTCCTGTTTCACAGCAGGATGGTCAGCATTTGTCATTATTGGAGGCATTTTTTTTGTCATGGTGAGTAAATAGTTGTGACCACAATGAGTAATGAGTAAGACGGAGCTTGAGAATCCCTCCCCACCATTCAGTGACAGCAGGATGGCTACAAATGACTTAAGAGCTGTAGCAAACTTTAACTCATCAGTAAAGAGGAAGGACACCACATTCTGTCATTGCTGTAACCTTGGCTTAATAAATAAAAAGGCTTTAGAATAGAAACTGACTATCCACATTTTTCTGGGAATTTCTGTGGGGAAAGAATTGAGCATTCATGAACTCTCCAATTAGCCATAGGAACTCTTAGACCAGAATTACTTTTTGCTTTGTTTTGTTCTGCTTGTAATTTATAGTGTCTTAAAGGGGTTCTATCACAATCAGATGAATGGGAAAGTAAATAAGTTAGGTGCTGTTCCCCTAAGTCTTCTGAGACAAGGTTGTTGTAAGTTGGGGACATGGCTTCTCTAATGAATCTTCTCATGGCTCCTGTTGCTGCATTCCATTTTCTTCCAGGTGTCAATGTCCAGCAGGCTTCACAGGGCCACACTGTGAACTGAACATCAATGAGTGTCAGTCCAACCCATGCAGGAACCAGGCCACCTGCATGGATGAACTAAACTCATACAGTTGTAAATGTCAGCCAGGATTTTCAGGCCCCAGGTGTGAGACAGGTATGTATGAACTCAGGTGTGAAAGGGTATATATGAACACAGGTGTGGGACCAGTGTGTATAAATAAAGGTGTGAGATAGGTGTACATGAGTGTAGGTGTAAGACAGGTATGCATCAACTCAGGTGTGAGACAGGTGTACATGAACCCAGGTGTGAACAGCTGTATATGAACTCAGGTGTGTATGAACTCAGGTGTGAGACAGGTGTTTATGAACTCAGGTGTGAGACAGGTGTGTATTAACTCAGAATGACTATTAGCAATACTTAGAATAGTAATTGATCAGTGCTGGTTTTTACCCATGTCATGTACTTCCCACACTCCAGAGGCTCTGCTAAACACTTGGTACTTATTTCATTTTCACAGCCACCAATAAGCTAAGTAATGCTGTCATTGTCCCCAACAGCATGCATTAGGAAACCAAAGCTTAGAGATCTAAAAGGGAAATGGAGAAACCAACTTGACAAAGGGGTTCCACATTTCCCTGTCTAACCTTTGGGGGATTGCTGCGTGCACCCAGGCTCTGCCACACACCAGACGATCAACTATCATTCCTCCTCCTTCCTCTTCCTTTTCTCCCTCCTTTGTGGTCTTGTTAGTGCACACGCATCCACATACATGTAAGAGTAGGGGTCAGAGATCAGTGTCAACTGCTCTGCCTTATTTGTTTTTGAGGAAGAGACTCTCTTTGAACCAAGAGCTCGCTGTCTAGTCTGGAAGACCAGCAAGCCCTAGGTATCCTCCTAGGATTACAGACACGTCTCCATGTCTGACTTTTCATGCCAGTGCTAATTATTGGGAAATCACGTCCTCGTGCCTGCATAAGCTGACACTTTACCCACTAAGCCATCACCCCAATGCTAATTTTGTTCATTTTAATGGTATTTTCACAAGTGAAAGTTGAAACGTAATAATGATATACATCTATGGAATATAAAGAACATGTTATGATCTATAAATACAATGTAGAATATTTAAAGCAATCTAATTAACATATCTCTCAGCCCAACTGCTTCACATGGTTTTTGGTGAGAATACTAAAACATACTCCCTTAGCAACTGTGTTCACTGAGCTGTTGTTAACCATGATGGCCGTATTATGAAGCTGAACTCAAACGAATGAACAAACCACGGTACTCTCCTCTACGACTGTGGAACCGTTAATGATCATCTCTCTATTTCTTCCATTTGTCTACAAAGAGCACTTTAAAAAGTCACTTGGGCCAGGCGGTGGTGGCGCACGCCTTTAATCCCAGCACTTGAGAGGCAGAGGCAGGTGGATTTCTGAGTTCGAGGCCAGCCTGGTCTACAGAGTGAGTTCCAGGACAGCCAGGGCTACACAGAGAAACCCTGTCTCGAAAAACCAAAAAAAAAAAAAAAAAAAAAAAAAAAAGTCACTTGGCTTGAGTGGTGACGGTTGATGGACAGGTAGGTCAGAGAGTCAATAGAACAATTCTAGTCTGCTTTCTCAGGAGACGTATGTCTTTTAGTGATAAAGTAGGCTTTACAGAGCTGAATTGTTTGTCAGCTATGGAAAAGATCCTGAGTGAGGAAGGATTTGGCCCCTGAATTAGTCTCTTCCCTCCTCTATATCAACCTGTCTCCCTCCCCCTCTCCCTCTCCTTCCCCCTCCCCCTCCCCTCCCCTCTCCTCTTCTCTCTCCCTCTCTCTCTCCCTCTCCCTCCCCTCCCCCTCTCCCTCTCCTTCCCCCTCCCCTTCCCCTTCCCCTTCCCCTCCCCCTCTCCTCTCCTCTCCTCTCTCCCTCTTTCTCTCCCTCTCCCTCCCCCTCTCCTCTCCTCTCTCCCTCTTTCTCTCCCTCTCCCTCCCCCTCCCCCTCTCCCTCTCCTTCCCCCTCCCCCTCCCCTCTCCTCTCCTTTCCTCTCCCTCCCCCCCTCTCCTCTCCTCTCCCTCCCCCTCTCCCTCCCCCTCTCCCTCTCCCTCTCCCTCTCCCTCTCCCTCTCCCTCTCCCTTCCTCCTTTTTCCTACCTTCCTCCCCCTCTCTCCCCCCTCTTCCTTCCCCTTTTCTCTCCCTCCCCTCCCCCCTCACACACACACTCACACACACACACACTCTTCCCCATCATCACATGCCCCACTGTATCAGCTCTCAACCTTTCCACCTCTCCGACCCTTTTTATCTGCTCCCTTTCACAGCTCACATACATACCATAAGTATTCGCTGTTTAACTTTCAAGTCACTTCCCAAATTTTCTTGTTTGCTGAAGTTATCATCTTTGGAATTGGTGCCTCTTGCCCCCTGCTCTGCCTGGACAACTAAAAGTGTGTATAAACACCACATTCTGCACACTCTCCTTATTTGTTTCAGAACAGCCTTCAGGTTTTAACCTGGATTTTGAAGTTTCTGGCATCTACGGATACGTCCTGCTAGATGGAGTGCTTCCATCCCTCCATGCCATAACCTGTGCATTCTGGATGAAATCCTCTGATGTCATCAACTATGGGACGCCCATCTCCTACGCACTTGAGGGTGACAAAGACAACACCTTCCTCCTGACTGATTACAATGGGTAAGCAGGAGTTAGAACGGATACGGCAGGGGGGCTTCTCTTGACACCAAGTTAGAGCTGAGTCCTACTCAGGGCTCACCTTCTGACATTAGGGTTGGGAATGAGGGACATGAAGGCATGGATGACAACAGTCAACTGGAACATCTGGATGAGCTCTATGGGAAAGCCAGATGTTGGTGATAACCGTTCACATGTGAGTTGAGTGTTGCTTCGTGGGTATTGTTTTATTTGATTTTATCAATGTCCTGAAGAATATTGTCCCTTCTACAGACAGCAAAACAAATTTTCAAAAAGATTAAATGATGTGCCACCTATGAGCCATATCGTGGGGAGGTCAGTTCTAACTCTCAAGAGACTGATGCCCTCTCTCTAGACAAAGAACATCCAAAGATTAAGGGTCATCAGCAACACTTGTCTGTGGGTGACAGGTGGATCGAGGACCAGCACACAGTTTCAGGGTACCAGGGGCATTCTTAGTTCCCTCAAAAAAAATTAAATCTAACTCCAGGGTCCTTCCCTCTGCACTGTTTATAAAGTCATTCCATTTGTACCTAGAGTCTGTTGAAGAGCCACAGACTTGGACAGACCCAAACAACGGTCATCTGTCCACCTGAGTTATTGCTGAGCTGTCCACCAGCTTGACCTCTGGGGTCCTTTGAAGACCTCAACTCTTTTCTACATTTGCATTCCTTGGCGAGACTGCAAGTCCACCCTGGCTAGGCTGTATGGTGTCCCATGGGGCTCTTTCTTCTCAGATTCACCCATAGCACTGGCCTAGTGAGCAGGTTGCAGGTCCCAGAGACCTACTGGGATCTTTCTTCTTCTCAAGCTGGGCAGTTTCACTATTTTGGTAAAAATCTCATCAAACACAATTCTTCTTAGTCAACTCAAACTTTCAGAAGGGCGGAAATTTAAGGCATTTGCAAACACGTGAGGTAAACTGTACATAAAGAGACAAACTGCTGCCTGCTTGGCTAGAGAAAAGGGGGACACATCTAGAAAGAAAACAGCTGGTGCTGCGAGAATATGCTCCTCATGAATATTGTTGCTAAAGTCTGAGAAGACTTTTATCCTCCTTCATTCTTCATGGTCATTTCTTTGTCTCTGTTTGGCTTTAGACACTTTGCACTTTAAACTGTTCACTGTCTTTATACCACTTCCATGAGTGGTAGGGTTTCTGGAAAGTTCTTGTGGTTCTTTTTATTTTGAAGTATGTATTTTGGCTACCATATGACCAATGGCAAGTGTATCACTCTGTTCGGGCTACTATAAAAAGTCCAGGATCAAAGCAGTGGCAGCATCAGCCTTTAGGAAGTGTGCCTTCCTGGTCCACACAGATCCTATTCAGGTGTCTTCTTCTGTGTCCTCAAAGACTGAGCAGCAAGATGTCCCTGCTGACTTCTTTTTTAATTACGATAGTCCTTCCTGTTCGGAGGCCCCTGTCCTCTTGACCTAGTCACCCTCAAAGGCCTCTCTTCTTATACGGTCCAATTTCTAGGACTTTGAACACACAGACTTTGAGGGAACACGAATACCCAGTCAATAGTATAAGCCCTGGAGCAGACTTAACTCCTATGGACATCTGAAGCGTGTTTCTGGTCTTAGAAAACACATATTCTAGAGGAAGGGTAGCACTCAGACATTGCAGCAACTCTCGATAATTCCTGATCCTGGCTCTTCCCAAGACGTTTCCTTGCTCATTAGTGTTTACATTGACCTAGAATTTAGTGTAATTAGTAACATAGATCTGCTTCTAAAATATTATCAGATGGACAGAAAAAATGACTAATGGATTACATGAGTACTTCACACACACACACACACACACACACACACACACTAAAGAATGATGTGCCCCAGAGAACAAATCATATATTATGATATATTGTGAGCATTGACTGTATTCCCTGGAATCTTTCTCTCCACAGCTGGGTTCTTTATGTGAATGGAAAGGAAAAGATCACCAACTGCCCCTCTGTAAATGATGGCATTTGGCATCATATCACAATCACATGGACAAGTACTGGTGGAGCCTGGAGGGTCTACATAGACGGGAAATTATCTGACAGTGGTACCGGCCTCTCTATTGGCAAAGCCATACCTGGTATGTTTTGCAAAATGAGTACAACGTATATGAGACTCTGGAGGTGGCTGTGCTTACACGGACATGGCGTTGGTCAACTTAGTTGTCACTGCTTCCAGACAAAGGCCCACAATGATGTCCTTCCCTTACTATCACTCAGTTATCTAGACTGTAAGATACCAAATTCTTTTCCCTGGCCGAGCTGCATGACTGTAAAAGAGAAGCCTTTGTGGACCTTGGTTTGACCAAGAAGCAAGCTGGGCTAGGAGCATTTGCCAAGCTGTGTTGTAAGCAAGCCATTAGCTACTGGAATCCTGTGCTTGCTTGCTTGCTTGCTTACTTGCTTGTTACCTTTGAGGAGGCTTTCAGTTTTGTTTTGGAACAAAAAATATCAGCTGATCCACTGGGTCCATTTTCCGGCTTTTGTGTCCTTTGTCAAATGGAACTCAATCTTTCCTCTAAAATCACTCTAAATATCCAGGGAGGTTTAGTAATGGAAGAACTGTGTGTATGTCATTATTCTTCACTTTCTTCATGTTTCCAATACATTAAAATAGTAATTAAAATTACTATTAAAATATTAAAAATTAAAAATATTAAAATTAAAATTAAAATAGTAAAGTAAAATAAAATTCAACAAAAATATCTTAAATTATTAAAAATGAACTAGTATCTTCTAGAAGCAAGTTATACTGAACCAAGGTAGGTCAATATAATTCTATAACAGAAGTTAAATCCTCGTGAAAACGTGATGAGATTACCGTTACACAAAGTCTTGTATGGCAGATTAACAATTGAGCTTTTCATCCTAAAGTCAGTTAAATGTCACTGGTGGCCTTAAGATGAGGATAACAATCCCAGGTGTGATCAGAATGGAACGATAGAGTGTGTGTGTGGGAAAAAACTAAATAACAAAAAGGTTTCTAACCAGAGAGGACAAAGGGTCCCCAAGCAAAGGTAGATGATTAATATCAGGAGAATCTGGAGCCCTTGGTTCCTCTCTGCTGAGAGGGAAAAGCGTGTTTCAAGTGACAAACGGGAGACCGCCACTGTTTCCTCAGCAATATTGATGTGACAGAGAGATGACTCATGCCCACACACTGTGACATGAATCCTCACATATTGTTAAGGACCAACTCAGTCAGGAGGGCAGCCCAAGTACTAAGCAGACACGACAGCCTCAGTGGGCAGCTAGCTATAGAAACAGCGACAAGTGGTGTTGTGAGGGGAGAGGAGAATAGGAAGTTCTCAGGGTTTCCTGAATCCAGGCACCGAAGACAATGTGTATGGGTATGAATTAGGGAGATTAACCCAGAGGTCGTCAACCAGAAACAGTGGAGAAGTTGTTTATGATGATATTATCTGGAGCCTGATATAGAAGCTGCTTTTGAAAACCATGTGGTTGGACACAGTTTAGGATGGAGCATTTGCCTATCATATGAGAGGCCCTAGGTTCAGTTCCCGGTACTGATCTTTTAATTGTGTGATTATTTTTACAAGATCAGGACAATATTCGGCAAGGTTTTGGTGAAACCACTCTCAATACATTTAAAATATTTTGTTCTGAGCCAGGGCATGGTGGGAAATCCCTGTAATAGTAGCTCTTGGGAATCAGGGGCAGGAGGATCAGAAGTTCAAGGCCACCTATGGTTACATAGTAAGTTTGAAACCAACCTGGGATGTGTGAGACACTATCTTAAAGTAAACAAAATTAAACTTTAAAAAAAATAACTCATCCTAACAATATATACCTCCTTGTGAAATATATTTGAACAGAAAGCCAGCCTAGAACCCACAACTTCCCTGTAGTGCTATTCCTGCCTAATTACCCTTTTTGGATGAGAGGAAGGGGAGAGACTCCCAGAATCGGACTGGTCTGCTTACATCCGAGTCCTCACTCACAACTATGCTCCTTCTGTTCTCTCACTGCCTGTCCTACTTATAGAGAAAGCACACAGATGCAGTGGGTGTGACCCAGCATAAACTCTAGCACACAGACCACTGGAGAGACCAATGGCAGTGTAGAGAGTCACCTCAGTCCCATCGTACACCTCTGCCCAGAAACTGTGTCTTCTATCTGCATAAACTCTGAGTCAAGCATGTCTTCATCATCCTCTGTCCATTCCCACCCCCACCCTCCCTCTTTTTCTCCCGTAAGTGCTGTTCTGTATACTTCTATTTTTGTACTCACCATCCTATACTCTAATGTATTTTCTGTGCATTTCTTCTCTGAGAATCACAACCCTACCCTATGTGGAAGAGCTCGCTGCTCTGCCGGGACAGTTCCTACCATGATAGTGTAGGCAGCACTTCTTGAAGGCTGCAGCAGAGTTGGCTGGCCAAGAGAGAGGAGAAGGGCATCCACGGTGGAATGGCATCCAGAAGACCAGAGGCAGGGATCCATGGGGACTTTGCACTGGAGCCTGGTGGGCTCACCCTCCATCTGTCCTTGACTATCGGAATAAACTTAATTTCACTCTGACCTTGTCGTTAAGTGATGCAATAAAGTTACTTCATTCAGCTTTCAATGACGCTTTCGTATTAGCTGCACTTTTATTAGGTTAGCATTTGGGGGATAAGAAACCATTGGGGCAGCTTTCCACCTCTTTGTTCTCATCCCCCCTCTCTTTCTTTCTAGGTGGTGGTGCATTAGTTCTTGGGCAAGAGCAAGACAAAAAAGGAGAGGGATTCAACCCGGCTGAGTCTTTTGTGGGCTCCATAAGCCAGCTCAACCTCTGGGACTATGTCCTGTCTCCACAGCAGGTCAATTCCATTTTCAGTGTATGACAGTAATGAGATGCAAAGGTACAAACCAAGTAAAACCATGAACAGCCTAATGATGACGTGTCTGCTTGTAAACTCCTAATTAGGATTTATCCTCGGCATCGGATGGCGTGGTCTGTTAGTCGGGCATTATCCATGGTGATTTCCACTGATGACCCCTTTAGGTTCTCGGTGATATTCTGACATAAATGGGAATGAGTATTTTATTTAAAATATAATTTCTAAGTTAAAAAGAATCATAAAGAGTCATACTTCAAATTTTCCTGACTAGACTCAAAGTGGGCGTGAGAACATCCACAGACATAAACAGATAGACTTGTATTTCAAGCCAGGCTCAAGTCCGACAGACTGAGATCTAACCCCAACTTAACCACAGTCTTCCTGGGATGTTTTTAATCATGTTGTGCCACCTCTTTAAACTTCATTTCTCTCAATTATAAAGAAGAGAGGAAGACACCTACACAACAGAGTTCTGGCAGAAGTCACAAAAGGCTACCTGCACATCTGTGGGATTGTCACCCCATGTGGACAGCTTGATAAATACTGACTCTCAGAATCACACTGATAGACGTGACTGGAGAGATGGCCCAGTGGTTTAGAACACTTGCTGCTCTTATGAAGGACCCACGTTCCATTCCCAGAATCCATATTAGGTGACCCACGACTGTCCGTAACTCCAGCTCCAGAGGATATGATGTACTCTTCTGGACACTTGGAGCACCTCCACTCAGGTGGTGCACACACACACACACACACACACACACACACACACACACACACAGCTTAAGTAATACCTTCTTGGGGGAAAAAATATACCATAACAAACTTTAACATGTAGACAAGAAACTCTATGCAAATAATTTCAAATTTTCAGGCAATTGCAACTCTTTCAAGTGAGAGAAATATTAGGGAGACTATATGACAGAGGTTGAAAAAAGGAAGAAATTTCCCTGTTTCCCTTGCGACTGAAGCATATAAAAATATGCTTCTCTTCACCTCCGCCACAAAAATCTGTGGCTGACCCAGAAGGCTAAGTGTGATGTGCATACCCCATCTTAGCAGAAGGTTTTTCTAAAAGCATGCTTTAAACTCACAGGTGAAGTCGCTGGCCACCTCCTGCCCAGAGGAACTCAGTCGGGGAAACGTGTTAGCATGGCCTGATTTTCTGTCAGGAATCACGGGGAAGGTGAAGGTTGACTCCAGCAGCATATTCTGCTCTGGTGAGGATTTCTCTCTTTCACTTTTGTCATATCTTGATTCTTCTGGAATGTTCTGTCAAAAGCACATGACTCAGTATTCTCTTGTGGTCTCACATGGCACGTGTCAATCTTCCCCCTTAAATAGCCTTCACGCTCACACCTGCCTCATGGCCATCCAAAGGTGTTTTCAATAGTGACATTCTTTCTGTACAACAGGTACCAAATAGTTGGGCAGGATATTTAGATAAAGATAATTTAAATTAAAAAGATGGGTAGGAGGTTCTGGGTTTGTGCTCTTCTTAGTTTTTCTAGATTTTTAAATTTTATTTTTATATGTATGTTGTGCCTGCATGTATGTCTATGTACCACATCAGTACCTGGTGCCCATGAAGGGCAGATGCACTCCTGGATCCCCAGGAACTGGACTTAAGGGTGGTTGTGATCTTCAGCATGGGTCCTGGGAACTGACCCTGGGTTCTCTACAGGATAACCACCAGGCTGCCTCTTCAGTCCCTGTTTTTACTCCTTTTTGAGGTGAAGTTAATTTTGTAGAGCAGATAAAAACCAATAACTGTCCCCACCCACATACTGAACATTCAGTCTGGATAATAGAAATGACTTCCTAAAGTCAACACATGTAGATGAAATTTTAAAGTGCTGTGGAATTCATGGTTTTAGATAAGTTACAAGAATGGTACCCTACTACCCCCAAATGCCATTCGTTCCTTTAAAATACCCACAAGGCAGTGGTGGCGCAAGCCTTTAGTCCTAGCGCTTGGGAGGCAGATCTCTAAGTTCAAGGCCAGCCTGGTCTACAATGAGTCCAGGACAGCGAGGGCTACAGGAAGAAACCCTGCCTTGAAAAAAAATTCTTTTCAAAATACCAAAGAGATTTCTTTTGAAAACAGAAAAATTGCTTGATGACTCAAATAAGACATTTTCCCCCTTATGATTTTGTTTGTCAGTGACTGGGGTATGTGGTAACTTGTTTTAATGCAATAAAGCTGGTTCCCAGCCGGTACAAAAGAGTTTGAGCCCCTTGACTCCAGGGCCGTGCTGCTGCGTGGCTGACCAGCACTGTGTCTGTGCTCTTGGTCCTCAGATTGCCCATCGTTAGAGGGATCCGTGCCTCACCTGAGACCTGTATCAGGGGATCGAAAGCCAGGCTCCAAAGTCAGTCTGTTCTGTGATCCAGGCTTCCAGATGGTGGGAAATCCTGTGCAGTATTGTCTGAACCAAGGGCAGTGGACGCAACCACTCCCTCACTGTGAACGTGAGCAGCCTTTGTTCAACCCTCTCGGTGGCTCTGGAAAGCTATTTGCCCCATATGAGAACTTGGGGGATGCTAGACAGATGCTTGTCACACACTGCCATAAACACAGCAGACGTCCAGTCTGTGCCCGACTCTAAGACACTGAGCCAGGCACCATGCGGGAGGTGGGTGATGAGGATGCAAAGACTCCTAACACATACATCTGAGGTGTTGGCAAGGAACTTGAGACAAGTGAAATAACGACCCTGTAGGTGGAGAGCCACCCTGAGGTGCACCATTGCTGGATGAGGAAAGAGAGAGAGGTGTCTTGAACTGGATGTCCCCACTCATTCATTAACTCAACAAGTTTTAGCTGCATGTTGATACATGTTCTAAAGATGCTGGCCCTGTTCTCATCTTTACATTCTGAAGGAAGAGACAGGGGGAAAGGTGCATCTAATAACACTTATTTATAATGAATAATAATGATGAAGGCCATAAAGTCCCTAAGCAAGCAGCAGGGGCAGGGGCATGAAGTGAGGAGATTTGTAGAGGCAAGACTATTGTCATAAATAGACAATAGCAGCTATCACCTGACCCAGCATCCATTCATCTTCTTGTCTGTCCACCTCAGTGGACAGGAAGCACCACAAAGCAGGAGTCCCATCTGGTCAGTTCACTGCTCTAAGCCCAGCACCTAGAACAGTGCTTAATGGGTAGTAATAGTCCCATAGATGTTTTTGAATGAATGAATGAATGAATGAATGACATACCTACTATGGACCAGACAATGTGCCACATGCTGAGAGTACATGTGTGGCAAGCAGTGTAGAACACTCTGGTTGCTAATGTTTGTGGACAGTAGGAAAAGGACAGCTACCTAAGGTAACTACTATGGAACTAGGTCCATGCAAGCAAGACACTCTTTGAGCACTCTGCTCCAACTGCAACTGTGTCCTTCTTGCCCTGTAACTGTGTCCTTGCCCTGTCCCAGGCATTCGCTGTGGGCTGCCTCCCACCTTGGAGAATGGCTTCTATTCAGCTGAGGACTTCCATGCTGGCAGCACGGTGACCTATCAGTGCACCAATGGCTACTACCTGTTGGGTGACTCCAGAATGTTCTGTACAGACAACGGGAGCTGGAATGGCATTTCACCATCCTGTCTCGGTGAGAGAAATGTTGGCAACTGCTGTGTGAAGTCACATTCATGTTCTTTGGGAAACATTTACCACAAATGTTAAGGCTCTCTTGACATCACTTTGCTAAATCCACCTCTCCTCAGTAAGCGCTGGGCAAGGGGTAACGGCAAAGCTGAAGTCTTCCCAGGGGAGCCAAAAATGCTCCTCAATTTTAATCAAGTTCAATATTAAAGTGGTAGCGCCATCTGTTTTTCTACCTATCAGTTAAGGCGGTCGTAGATTTTATTGTTCATCTGCAGAGTAATCACAATGGTTGCCCTTGAACTTCATAAAATCTACATATAGTTCTATGTGTTAAGTAATATGTAGCGACCTAAAAGCAAAATAAACATTTGACACACAAGGAAAAATGCATTAGCTGGACTATGTGTGAGCTGTCTCTGTTTCAGATGTTGATGAGTGTGCAGTCGGCTCAGACTGTAATGAGCACGCCTCCTGCCTGAACACCAACGGATCCTACATATGCTCCTGTAACCCACCATACACGGGAGATGGGAAAAACTGTGCAGGTACTGCAGTTCTTATCTCAGTTGCTTGATCCAAGCATGTATTTCAAGGATGCGTTATTTTAAAAGTAAGATAGGAGTGTGATGTTCAGAGAGCAAATGGAGAGGAGAGGAAGGTAACATTCTTATGAAGGACACATAGTAACCATTAGAGAAACTCTTAATCAGCACTGAACCTCCCCTGGCTTCCCACTCTCTGGAGCACAAAACTGAGTCAACTGTATCGTCAGATGTTTAAGGATGCTGCAAGAATAACGGTAGATTTAGAAATATCATTTAGCCTCAAGCAGAGCAAGGAAGACGCTTTTCAAGGCTTTCCCATCAATCTCTTTCCTCTGCCTCAGTCACCCACAATAGTATCTCTGAAGGAAATTGACATCTTGCCTTGCCACGTCGCCCTCCCCTGTGCTCGCTTTGACAATGCTGGCTGACCTTCAACTCCATAATGTCCTCCCAAATCTGTTATGAGTGTAACTGCCAGAAGACTGTGAGAAAGAAAGTAAAGAGAATTTTTTAGGGGGGGCCCAAAACACCAAGTTGTGGAGCCCCCAAAGTAAAGTGATGCCATTTGAAACGGCAGGTGATGTGGGGATTCTGTTTCAGGGGTGGGAGGGAAAGAGAAGAAGAAGAGAAACAATGACAATATCAAGAAACAGGAAACAGTAGCAGCCCCGAAAGCAGAGTGGGGAAGACTCACACAACAGAAACAGAAACTTAAACTAGGTTATCCACAAAGATCTTCTTGGTTACAGAGAATGTCGGATGCCTTCATCTCTGTCATATTACCCTCCAGCGGACAGGATGGAAGTGCTATCTCTGTACTGTGTGAGGGCCAGACGCAAAAGTGTCCCGGGACAACATCATATTTAGATGCATTTCCTCTCTTTAAAAAAGATGAGTTTTAAATGGTATAAAACATAAGAGCATTGTTAAAAAAAAAAAAAAAATCTCCCCACTCAAAGAGAGGGAAAATAATCCCAAAAATGCAGACTGTGGCCAGAGCGTGAGATAACACGGGAACAGGAAACAGTATCAAGAGGCGTCTTACGCCTGATAGGAAACAAAGACTTCACACGAGTCTGAGAATATAACTTTCATTTCTGTTTTATAGTTCACTTCACACGTTTACCATAAGTAACTTTTCCTTGTGTTTAACATCAGATAATATCTGTTGTGGAAAATAATAAGCATTTGGATAGCATTTTTTCTGCTCATTATGGATTTTTTTTCAAAATCCAATCCTATAATTACATTTATTTATTGTTCCTTTAAAATCCTTAAAGGGCCGAGGACATAGCTAAATATAGAGCAATTGTTGAGCATGCTCTGTGTTGGGTATCTAATAGTATTAAGTAAATAATTAAACAAAATACTGGATATTCATAGCCCAGGTGACCTTGAATGAGATTAAATCAACGCAGCCTTTTCCCCCTTCCTGTGTTACTTGTGAGAGAGAGGTCAGAGGACAATTTGCAAGAGTCTCTCTCTCCTACCATGTGGGTCACAGGAATGGGACTCAGGTCATCAGGCTTGGCAGGAATCAGGATTGTGTAATTGTTACGTTAGCTTGAGACCAAGTTGGTTGCTGTGTGTAACTGTCTGAGGTTGAGATGAGCTATGGAGGGAGGCCTTCTGACACACGTGCTCATAGCGTCTCTACTACACCATTGGACAGCTATCTTCAGGGCCACATAAAATTTCTGTATTTTTAGTACTTGTTTCGATTTCAAAATATTATTATTTAGAAGCTAATGAGAAAGTTCAGCAGTTAGGTAAAAGTATGCACTTCTTTATCGTAAGACCTAAGTTCAGATCCCAGCACCCACGGTGGGCAGCTCACAAATGCCTGGATACCCACGTCCCTCTTCTGGCTCCCATGGGCATCTGCATACAGGCACAGACAGACAGACAGACAGACAGACAGACACACACACACACACACACACACACACACACACACACATCTTGGGCTGGGTAGATAAATGGCCGAGTTAAGAGCACATACTGGTCTTGCAGTAGACCTGAGTTGGATTCCCAGCAGCCACACTGGCCGCTCACAACGATCTGTAAATACAACTCCAAGGGGATCAGACAACCCTGGTTTCCATGGTCACCAGCACTCAGGTGTGCATACCAACATGTAGACATGTACACATTAAGTTAGAACAATAAAACTGTTTGAAAACAATAAAATTAACTCTTTTTAAAATATTAATTTAAAAATTAAAATATTAATTTTTGCGTTAGTACTTAATAAATGTATCATCTGGCTAATGTCCGGCAAGTTCCTGGCTTTCGTGCCTCTCCTTTCAAAAGCCTTTGTCCCATCTTTAGAGTTGCCTTAACTGCTGTAGACTTCTTTGGCTTTGAGACTTTGTACGGTTGTGTGAGCACCACTTATTATTATTCCACAAAAACTTTCCTTTAAGAACCTGTAAAATGTAAGGCTCCAGAAAATCCAGAAAATGGCCACTCTTCGGGCGAGATTTACACCGTGGGTGCTGAAGTCACATTTTCCTGTGAAGAAGGGCACCAGCTGGTGGGAGTGAGCAAAATCACGTGTTTGGAGACTGGCGAGTGGGATCACCTCAGGCCGTCCTGTGAAGGTACACTGAGAAAATGGCCATGATCACTGTATTAGGTTGTTCTAGAAAGATAAAATGTTTGGCGTGGTAAGCTCCAGGTCATATCAGTCTTTGTTCTGAAAGCCAGAAATTGAGCTCTCGTTTAGACATGACAAAGGGAGAAAATCTGGAAGCCATACGCTTTCAGAGAGCTTTACACAGTTTCAGAAAACCACACTTTTTGTTCCCTTCCTCCAGCTGTTTCCTGTGGTGCCCCACCTATTCCTGAAAATGGTGGTGTTGATGGGTCAACATTCACATATGGCAGTAAGGTGGTGTACAGGTGAGTGTCAACTTTAAAAATGTAGTGCCATAGTTAATGGCATGTCGGCAGTAGTAGAACACCAAGGAAAGGGGAAACAATCCAAGAGGGTTTTTTTTATAACTTTTTTTTTTAATGTTTTGTGTCTGAGTGTCTGGGTGAGTGTATGCTCCATGTGTGCAGTTGCCCATGGAGGCCAGAAGAGGGCATCAGATCTCCTGAAGCTATAGTTACAGGGGGTTATGGGCTGCCAATACAGATGCTGAGACACAAACTCTGGTCTTCTATAGGAGCAGTGTGCTCTCTTAACAGCTCAGCTATTTCTCCAGCCTCCCCAGGGGGTATATCATCATCATCATCAAAATAATTGGATTCAGCATAGTGTAAAGAAATCAATTCTGGTAACTTCTTTGTAGTAATATCCTTAAATCTCCTGATGATTAGCCTGTTGTTGCCACTGGCATCCCCCTGAGGCATCATGGTGGAAGGTACTCCTAACTAAGGGATAACCTTGATTATTAACCAGCAGTGAGTCCAAGCCTTATAGCCTAGGGACTTAGTCCACATCACTCTCAAACCCAGAATTTTCTGCTTTCAGCTATTAATCCATGGCACACATTGGAGACAAGCCAAATTCTCACATCTGACCTTTGCATATTGTGCAAGGTTACTGTGGGAAGATGTACAACATTCAGCCTTGTAGAAAATGCAATTTTGAATCATTATTCCAATGTAAAAAAATTCCCAAAATATGTAAATTTCTTACTGTTTTTAAGGGTTTTAGCACCCATAATATAATGAAAAATAGGGCTAAGGAGATGGAGGACCTGAGTTTGAATCCCCAGAGCTCAAGTGATTGTATGCTCCATGTGTGCAGTTGCCCATGGAGGCCAGAAGAGGGCATCAGATCTCCTGGAGGTATAGTTACAGGAGATTATGAACTGCTGATGTAGATGCTGAGAACCAGGCTCTGGTCCTCAGATTCAGGTGGAGCTGGATGCAGTGGCATGCATCTCTAATCCTCATGGCCCTACAGGGAGATGGGGGCAGACAGGACAAAGACAGGGGCCTCCCCATAACTCTTAGTCCTGCTCACTAAAGACAGCAACAAACAACAGAGACACTGCCTCAAACAAGATGGAAGGTCAAGGACCACCACCTGAGGTTATCCTTCAGCCTCTCCATGCATGACATGGCATGTGCATGGCTGCACTCATACATATGAACCAATGCTCATACACACAACATCATAACTCACACAAATTTAAAGTGTGCAGCATAAAGCCATCCATATTCAGTCATTTTCCTCTGTCATCTCCAGGTGTGATAAAGGATATGCTTTGGCTGGGGATGAGGAGTCAGCATGCCTTGCTAGTGGTTCATGGAGTCATTCTTTTCCTGTGTGTGAGCTGGTGACGTGTTCCCAGCCGGAGAACATAAATAACGGGAAATACATCCTAAGTGGGCTCACCTACCTTTCTATTGCATCGTATTCCTGTGAGGATGGATACAGGTAAGGGGGGATGGGACACCTGCCTGCTTCCTACAGTCTTCCTGCTGTTCCTAAGCTTGAGTGAATGAACTAACTGACTTTCCAAACAAGTCTGTAAAAGTGGGGATATCCTAAAATATGTATGCTTCTTGGAGCCTGGCTTACAGCGAATGTCAGGGAGAGAGTGTCCATCTGTGACTCCAGGAGTTCTCACAGTTCAATTGCTGGAGCGTTCAGACTTTAAAGAGGAAAGCCACGTTGGTTTGTGGAGCACAGCATCATACCTGAGGAGATGCCATGCCATGGATATTCTTTGTATACACAGTTTATCAAGATGATATTTGTTAGTACATGACATAAGTCCAAGGAAGCATGGAAGGGTCTTAATTCTGTAAGAAGTTTACTTGTGTGTGTACACGCGCACACATACACATGCGTGTGCCTTTGCAAATGTGTGTGTGCATGTGTGTCAGACTGTGCCCAGAAAGGTATTCATCTGGTTCTAAAGTGAAACAGATCATGTGGATAGGAGTAAAGAATCAAGGGCCAGTGGAATGGCTCAGAGGATAAAGGTGTTTGGGTCTCATCCTGAGGGGAAAGAACTGACTCCTTCAAGTTGTCCTCTGACCTCCACACATTTCCCAGCAACAACAACAAAGATAATCTTTAAAAAGAACTAATCAAGACTGTCAGAATCATGCTAGAAACATGGGTGGGTAAGCTATCCCATGGTATAGGGTTTGTAAAGTCAAAGGACAACCAGAGGTCAGAGTCAAGAGCAACACAGCCCAAGTCCCAGGTCCTGGAAGGACAATGCCTTTGACCTTGGTGCCTCTCGTCACCTGTCCACGTGTTCCAGTTGGATAATAATTAAGCCATTAACCCTTCTCATCCCAGTAACCTGACAGTCAGAAGCTCTGGAGTTCCCCCTTTACCAATAAACATTAGACTTGAATTTTGCACCAAGTGGTTGTTAAATGGTCTGGCCAGTGTAAATTTTCTTTTACATTCATACAGAGCAATACAACGTGAAGAACTGCTATGTTTTGCAATAAAACTCAACATTCAGCCTGTATTTTCTTCCAAATTCTATTTCTCCGTGGAGTAAACAGTCACCTAGTGAGAGGAATGAATGACCTAAGCCCTCTCTCATATCTGTAGCTTACAGGGCCCGTCCCTCCTTGAATGCACAGCTTCCGGCAGCTGGGACAGAGCGCCACCTAGCTGTCAACTTGTCTCCTGCGGAGAGCCTCCAATCGTCAAAGATGCTGTCATCACTGGGAGCAACTTCACTTTTGGGAACACGGTCTCTTACACATGCAAAGAGGGGTAAGTAAAGTCTGTAAGGAGGGGAGCATGGAGCATCAAGGACAGAAAATGAAACTCCCCGACAGCCAAGCTAGAGAGCTTCCTGCTCTTATTTTCTGAGAGCAGAGAGGAGGCACACTTCCCAGTGGAAACAGTATCTCCCTGGAATGTACTAATTATTAAGTTAAGATTCAGATAATAGACAAAGAGCAATGCAATACAAAGTATCTTTATACTTTAACCAGATGTACATCTGTCTATCACTCACAAAAGTCACAATATAAGGATGGTAAGTCAGCAAGGGAATAAAAAAAAAATGGGGCTTGGGTTTCTCATTTTTATAATCCTACTTTGAAAACTGATATTTGGCAAAGCAGGAAATGCATTGCAAAGGGCTTTAACTTGTGACCCTCTTGATGGTCAGGAGAGCCCTGTGAGGCAAAGGGAAGGGAGGAATACATGCCTGCAATGGCCTGTTTAAGATTTCAGGCCGCCAAGGTATTGACTGTGATCCAACTCACCCTCCATTGTGGACACTGTGTTTCTTCTCTGTCTACACTTTCTTGTTAATATTTTCATCAACCCTGGCATTTGCACACTCGAGTGCTCCCTGGATTTCTGCCTCAGCTGTGTGCCCCCAGAGAAGCAGCGCATCCTCTCTGTGTCTCAAATGTCCTCCTGTGGTAGTGGTTCTCAACTGTCCTAATGCTGTGACCCTTTAATACGGTTCCTGAGATTATGGTGACCCCCAACCATAAAATTATTTACATTGCTACTTCATAACTGTAATGTTTGCTACTGCTATGAATCATAACATAAATATCTGTGTTTTCTAGTTGTCTTAGATGACCCCTGTGAAAGGGTTGTTTGACACTTCCCGCCCCCCATAGGAGGCGTGACCCACTGGTTGAGAACCACTTTCTTGGTCAAGCTAGTTCACCCGAGGCTGATATTTGTGAGAGATCAAAGACTATAATGAATGGCTTAGTCGAGGGGAGGGGGCATCAATAAAACCAACAGTGAAGCTGTTAACTGGTGCTGGAGGGAAGGCTTGCAGGAGCTGAGCTGTCAGAGAGAACTTATTTCATGTCACCAGTCCAGACTCTGTCACCAGCACGTAGTGACATGTTCTTGAGGAGACCTTGAGCCTCAAACACTCACATAAGAACTTTCTGAAATCCTAAGTTAAAACAACAGCAGCGATAACTTTAGCATTGTAATATGACTATCATATGAAGTGATGAGCCCCTGCTGACTGCCCATAGTACAGCAGGGAACTGTCTGTGACGGCTGAACAAATGAATGTCTTTTCACCCACAAGTCACCAATCACTACCCATTTGTAATTTTTTATGAAAGACAAAAATCAACTACTAAAAGACAGTTTTCTTTTTCTGGAGTCAAATTCTTGATGATAGAACAGTAAACCCTGTGAGGAAACCATCCTCTCCTCTGGGGGCTGTGGGAGCAGCCTCACTGGCATGAGTTTCTGTCCTGTTCCCTTACCTTCTGGCCACGTTTTTAGCAGAGCCTTTGAACTATACAGAAGTAAAAATAACACAATGCTCTGTTTAAGATCACCTGTGTTTCCATTATGGAGGTAGAAGTACGTGTTAAGTCTTCGCTATGATTAATCAGTATGACAGATTCTCCTGGAAGCCAGCCTCAATGCCTGTCTACTCTCCTTATGTTAACAAATGCCTATTTTGTCATTATTACATACACATTTTCATAGGCAAATATACTTTTAATTTACATGTTAATGTATATTTGAACATATTAACTCATTTAAGAAGTATCATTTAAATCACTTCTCTCTTTTTAAATATTTATTTTATTTTTAATTATGTGTATGTATATGTGTGAATAATCTCTCAGATACATGCTAGTCAGCTGAACTACTTTTTCACTGTTGTAAAATATGTCTGCATAAGAACGAGTCATCTCTGGGCTGGGGAGATGACTCTGCAAGTAAGGTTCCTCATGAGGACTAAGTTCAGATCTCCAGCACCCAGGTAAAAAGCCCAGCAGTGTGGCACTTATCTTAACCCCAGTGCTGGTGAAGGCAGAGACAGGCAGTTGCTGGTGGCTCCCTGGGTGGCCAGTCTAACCAAAAGAGCAAGTTCCAGGTTTAGTAGAGAACTTGTCTCAAAACACAAACTGCAGAACAATAGAGAAAGATGCCTGATGTCTACCTCTGCCCTATACATACACACACACACATACACACACATACATACATGTACACACACATACACACATACACACACATGCATACACACACATACATACACATACACACACGTAAACACACACATACACATACACATACACGCACACATACACACACACGCATACACACACATACATACATGTACACACACATACACACACA
Organism: Arvicanthis niloticus; assembly: GCF_011762505.2. NCBI lineage: Eukaryota > Metazoa > Chordata > Mammalia > Rodentia > Muridae > Arvicanthis > Arvicanthis niloticus. The sequence continues at coordinate 87,007,207 of NC_047662.1, forward strand.
TGCATACACACATATACACACACATACACACACGTAAACACACACATACACACACATACACACACACATACATACACATACACGCACACATACACACACACACACACATACACACACATACACACTTACACACACACAGGCTCCACAGAGGTGGTGACATGTTCTTCAGGAGACCAGGAGCCTCAAACACTGACGTAAGAACTTTCTGGAATCATAAACAACAGCAATAACTTTTATCATTGTAATTATCATATGAAGTGATGAGCACCTACTGGCCACTCATGATATAGAAGGGAATTGTCTACAATGGTTGAACAAATGAAGTCATTTCACCACAAATCACAAATCTCTAAATTACTCATTTCTCGTTTTCACTTTATTTGCTTATAAAATCAGAGCTACACCAAGTACTCCTGCATGTTTCCTGGCATATATATAAAATAGGATATTGCTGGTCTAGATATTGTAAGCTGTAGCTTGGGTCATGGAATATTCTTTTAGTTTTGCAAGATAGTAATAAGTTACGAAAATTAAAAGTGACCTTGCCAGCCCTGTCAAGGTGTACCTTACATGTGATTGCCAGCAGGTGGCGACAACACTTTCAGTCAAGAAGACCTTGAGCGTCCAATCATAAACAGCTGTCTGGAATTCCAAATCTATTTGTTTAAAACACACAAATGAAGAGAGGGTGGGAAGACTGTAAGAGACAACAGACTAGGAAGCTGACTGTGATAGTGAGTCTCCTAGAGATGGCAGGAAGCTGCACCCAAAATACCTCAACAATGTGGCTGTCAGAACAAAAGCAATACCATTACTCATGTTAAAGCAGAAGTGGAAATTCTCACAGGGCTCACTCCCAGAAAAAGAACTAGGGGCAATTAAGGAGTTCTAAATGAGGGAGAATTAGTCTTACCAAGGGATGAGCCCCCTCATTGGTTATCCAACACCAAGAGATCCACCCTGAAATCTTACTTACAATCAACACTTAATGGGCTCAGCAGATTATATATATATATATATATATATATATACATATACGTGTGTGTGTGTGTGTGTGTGTGTGTGTGTGTGTGTTACAGAAGGCCACCAATCTGAGATGAAACGAGGCAGGGAGACATGGAAAAGACCAGAAGGAGGAAAGAGAAGGGAGTAAATGATGTAACTGTATTTTAATTTTTAAAATGATACTTTAAAAGTTGACACATGAAAGTCTAAAAACTATATTCATAATGAGGTATCACCTAATACGTTCGTACATGTGTACACAGTGCCATTCTCCCACCAGGTTAAATGTACCTACCTACTCAGATATTTGTCATTTCTTCCAAAATCATTTCTTGTAGCTTATTGAAATGTGCACAGCTGTTGCCTGCAGCCTCAACTTCTACTCCTGTGTACCTTTAACCCGGTGCCTTCTGATCAGTCTTCCCTATCCACTCCAAGCTTCAACAATAGCTGCTTGTTAGAACCAGTCTGCTGACAGTTTCCTTCTAGTACCTCATTTATAAGAGCTCTACTCTTGCGGCGCCTTGTATGTGCTGAACCTTTCATGATGGGAACCGTGCCTGTTGTCCTGGCTAGTTTTATGTCAATTTGACACAAGTTACAGTCAGCAGAGAGGAGGGAGCCTCAACTGGGAAAATGACTCTACAAGATCAGGCTATGGGCCAGCCTGTGAGGTGTTTTCTTCATTAGTGACTGATGGGGGAGGGCCCAGCTCAACGTGGGTGGTGCCACCCCTGGGCTGGTAGGCCTGGGTTCTTCTGTAGGAAATCAGACTGAACAAGTCCTGAGGAACAAGCCAGTGAGCAGCGCTCCTCCATAACCTCTGCATCAGCTCCTGTCTGCAGGTCCCTGCCCTGCTGAGTTCCTGTCCTGACTTCCCTGGAATGATGAACAGTGATATGAGAAGTGCAAGCCCAATAAACCCTTTCTTCCACAACTAGCTTCTGGTCATGGTGTTTCATCATAGTGATAGTAATCTAAGACACCTGTGTATGCCTTCCCATTTCAGAGTCTCTCCTTACAGGAAAAAAAAAAAAAAAAAAAAAAAAAAAAAAAAAAAAAAAAAAGACTTACTGAGTCCACAACAACCCCCCTCATAATCTGGCTCTCTGGACTCCTTCTACCAGCTACCCCAGGGCCCTCAGCTTTGCATTAATTTAACAGTTTGAAAGGCTTTTGCATACAAAGCGAGTAGTATGGATTCTAACATTGAAATTGTATCTGTAGTTAGCCAGTGCCTTATCTTTCTACCCAGCATCTGTGTAAACACAGAGATGGACCAAATTTTGCAAGCTTACCATGTTAGCAAACCTCCTTCCAGGATGTGGATTCCTGCCAGACGCCCGGTTACTAATTCAGTCTGAGGCTGTGCTTCTTTTCCTCTCTGGTTCCTTCCTTTGTCTAATTCAAAGGCAACCACAGCATTCATTGGCAAGCTTGCTCTGCTGGTTTCAGTTTCTGCCTCCTGTTGAAAACATGAACATTTCCTTTCTGGTTGGTCCAGCTATGCACTTAAATTCATTTCTGTTATATACTATCAAGTATTACAGTGGGGATTTGCAGATTGTGTGATAGCCAGAACCAGGAATCTTTTCTTGTCCTCTTTCTGTCTTTTCCATTTCTATTTTCCTCCTGGAGGCTTGTGTAGCACAGCCCTGGCATCTTGTTACATTGTATAATAACATCATTGTATCCAAGCCATGACTTCTAGGTAATGTGACCTGCCTTGCTGTCTCCTTCTTCATCCTCAGCTGTTCTCAGACATCTCCTTTTGAGTCTCAAGTCTGCCTCCCCTCTGCTCTCCATATTGTAGAAGCCACCCAGACCTCCATACAACATGAACTTGGAAACAGTCTTAGTGTTGTCTCACTATTGTTATTTTGATATGATATAGTGTGATATTTTATTAGTTCTTTGAGAATTTCACACATGCATATGATGTAATTTGATCATATCCATTTCTCCCACAAGTCCTCTAGGATCTATCCCTACTCCCTAAGCCCTCCTCCCAACTTCATGGCCTCTGCTTTGATTTGATTTTTCCTACCCACTGAGTCCAATTTTTGCTGCCCGTGCATGCATGAATATGGAACTGTTCCCTAGAGCGTGGACCACCTACAAGGGACCACACCCTTAAGAAAAACTGTCTCTCCTTCACCTAAGACTGTCAACTGTCAATAGGGATGGATGCTGGACGTTGTTGCTGGGCTGTTTGATGGACTTTAACTTTTATACTGCTCCCTGAATCACAGGAGCAAGATACATTCTCAAGTTTACAGGGAGGAGGCAAGGACTTCAAGAGACCAGAGTAGAATGACCAATGCTACCATAGGGAAGAAGCAAGCACTGCAACCAACTTACCAACACAAATTTACCTTTCACCCACACATTTAGCTTTTCTAGATTTTTATCAACACCCCAAATTCCAGAAGCAGGAGCTTCAGGCCAAATGGATGGGTGGCCATTTGTTTCTCATTTTTTTTTCACATCCTTAGCTGACATTTGTTGGTATGAAACTCAGAGGTGTGGAAGGGTTAATGACATCATAAAACGTCAGCGAATTTCCCTCTTTTGATTCTTCTTACATAGAAGCTTCTAAAGGGAATTACTGGATCTATTAAGACAAGAGCTTTGATCTTCAATCGTTGTTATGAATTGAAATAAGATTAATCACCGCTGCTTCTTCATGCTTTCTATTATTCTCACTAACCCATAGCTGTTTAATGAGCGGCTTCTGCCTTTTAGAAGGGGACCCAATGCTGCTTCCAAGGAGCTCACTCATAAAGCGCCCAGGGCCCGTGCTGGTTAGTAAGTGTCCTCTAAGTATGGGAATCCAACTACTGAAAACTCGCATCGGAAAGGATTACTGTCCATTTCCGAAGGATTTTTGTAGATTGCTGGAGTCCTAAGGCATCCTTGCGATGCTGATGGACTCCTTCCCCAGGGACATAAGGTGTGTGGCTGACTTTTAATAAAAATATAAAAAAAAAAAAATTGTCCCTGAGACCTCTTGAATGAGAGTACAAAGGTTACAAAGAGTTGAAGTGAGTAAGCCTTCATCTTAGGTCGATACTGAATCAGGTTTGTCTCACAGCTTAGACTTAGCCCTGTTTCACATTCTCTCCCTTTGGTAGCCAGCAGTTACAGAAATATGCTATCAACTATACAATGTTTCTTCTCTGAATGATCCCTCAACAAAGTAATTAAGTAAAATATGTCCCCTATAATTCCAAATACATTTCTAAACTTCCGACAGAATTAAATAGTACAAGCAATTTGATGTTTTAGTGATTAAGCAATGGCTTATGGTTAATTCCCCCTAGATGCCATTTTGAATATATATTCTTTTTATCATCTTAAAATTCTAACCCTTTAAAAAACTATTCATCTTTGTTTATCATCCAGCCTGTCTTCACTGAGCACATTCTCTAGTGATGCAAAGTCCTGACCTGCTGGCACTTGGGAAATTACAAAGCGTTCAGGAACTCCATGTTAGGCACAGGGCAGAGACCAAATATGTATCTTACAGTATTGCACGGTTGCGCTCTGTCTGCCACATTGTGTCATTGGCCACTGCAAACAAGCACTTCGATAATACAGCATCAGTGCCCTGAGGAGGGTCATGTATGAGGAGGAAGTGACATCCTGTATGAAGAAATACATATTAACTGAAATGCATAAAGTAAAACAAAAACCTTAATCCAGACTGGGGGATACCAAAGATTCTAAAAATTAATTCTTCACATTCATATCTCTTTAAAGTGTGTATTCAGTGGTGGTTGCCCATTTAATTAGAGAGCTAGTTTGCTGTTAGCTTTTCATCAGGAAAGAGTAGTATCAGAGACCCCAAGTGCTTCCAAATTATATAACATAGTTTTCACGTCCTCAAAATGCTCTGTGGAATAAGGAAGATTCTAGAGACAGATGCTTCTGCCTCTGAGCACCTGGAGTCAGGGAATAAAGGAAAAACCTTATGTACAATAGATTCCTATAAATCAGGGCTGTCTAGGTATGTGCATATGAACTTCAGCCAGTGAACAATGCCAGGCACATCAAGGGGTCGGGGACCAGGATGATGCATGTTTCAAAGTGTGTGAATGATTCAAGTTGAGCTGTAAAACATCAGGAGCCTCAGTAAGATATTCTACCAAACCAGTAAGAAGATGTTCTTCTACCCAGGACATGTCCTATATAGGGGCACTCAAAGCAGCAGGCCCAGCCTGGTGGTTTTTTTTTTTTTTTTTTTTTTTTTTTTTTTTTTTAATAAATTTGTTCTCTAAACATTCTGCCTATGGATGCCTTCCTGTAACTGTTAAGAGAGAAGTCATCTAAACACCTACTAAATCCATATCCACTTACAAAGACTGAGGTTTCCCCAAACCATGAGCTGAAGAGGCCCTAAGCGGAGACCTCACTCAGCTATTGGGAGTATCTAAAAGTATTCATGTAGACACTGCTTCTGTGCACTGCATGATACATGGCCATAGGTGGGGTGGATGTACAGTGATCTACTGACACCTGTTATTTTTGTTGAATTGTCTATAGTCTCCTGTACATATTATGGATCTGTCTGCTGAGGACAATGGAATCCCAATTTTCCTCTAATGGATGATTTCTTTTAGGCCTAAAAGGGACCTCAGTAAAAATTTTGGTTACTAATGCCCTAAGAATCTTTGCTGACAAGTGGGTTAAATACTTTGTACTATGACACCTTCATGTAGTTCCCACAGCATCCCCGAAAACAGTAGTCTTATCTAACTCGTCTGAAAAGGAGAGGGCCGGTGCACTGTGGGAAAGATGTAAGTGTTGGAATCTAGGACCAAAATTTGGATCTCACATCTTCTGCTAACAGCTGAGTGATGCAGTGAACGTGTGGCAAGTGACTCGTGTCTAACAAGGACCGACTAGGAACAAACCACACAGTTTGCTCTGTTCTGTTGATATAGCCCTGGGGATCATATTAATAATCTCTCATCAGATATAGGCAAAGAAAGGCTGAGAGCTATTGAGCAAAATGTATCCACATACTCATTGCATGGCATAGCCATATGCAGACCAAAGATTTTTAACTCTAACCACATGGGGGTTTTGGAAACACTGGATCCTAGAATTACAATCACTGTTTTAAAGTTCACTGAATGTAAGTGAGCAACTATAAGCTATATCTAGGCTAAATGTGGTTCACCAAAGCTTTTTTTTTTTTAACTATGGCTACTAAAATCAACAGACTAAGGCTATCAAAGCTAGGGAGGCCTAATATTAAATTGAGTCAAATAAGACCAAAGCGTATTTTCTCATTTTTATTTTAAAAAATGTGAAGTGGTCAGGGAGTGGGGTCAGGCTCAGTTGGTGAAATGAGGACCTGGATGTGATACTCAGTACCCATTTAAGAAACTTGGCGTAAATGTGGGGCGTGGCCTGCTTATGTGGGGGCGTGGCCTGTGTATGATTCTAGTACTGGGAAGGTGGAGACAAGCAGATCTCTGAGGCTCACCAGCAAGCCAGCCTGCCTAAGCAGCAATATTCAAGTCCCAGAAAGAAAGAAAAACAAAACAAAACAAAACAAAAAAAAAAAAAAAAAAAACCTTTGTCTCTCAAAAAAGTTAGATGGCTCCTGATGAATGATTGTGACCTCTGACGTCTCCAAGCATGTACACATGGACAAGCGCAAGCGTAAGCACACACACACACACACACACAAATGTGTAACTATTACTAGAGTTCTTTAAATAACAAAAGTCTTAAATCTATTTTCTTATTGACCAACCATTAGAATCGTTTTAACAATAAGCCTAATATTCGGTTGCCAAATATTATTTAAAAAAAAAAAAAAAAAAAAAAAACAAACAAAGAATAAAAGCAAAGTTAGTGTTGGAAAGACTAAAAATGAGAAGAGAATGCCTTTTGTCGATACTACATTGAATTGTTTCTTTCTCCTCGTTCCCATAGCTACACCCTTGCTGGCCCTGACACCATCGTATGCCAGGCCAACGGCAAGTGGAATTCAAGTAACCACCAGTGTCTGGCCGTCTCCTGTGACGAGCCCCCCAATGTGGACCACGCCTCTCCAGAGACTGCTCACAGACTCTTCGGAGACACCGCGTTCTACTACTGTGCAGATGGTTACAGCCTGGCTGACAATTCCCAGCTCATCTGCAATGCCCAGGGGAACTGGGTTCCCCCTGAGGGCCAGGCTATGCCGCGCTGCATAGCTCACTTCTGTGAAAAACCCCCGTCTGTTTCCTACAGCATCTTGGAATCTGTGAGCAAAGCCAAGTTTGCAGCTGGCTCAGTAGTAAGCTTCAAGTGCATGGAGGGTTTTGTGCTGAACACCTCAGCAAAGATTGAATGCCTAAGAGGTGGACAGTGGAGCCCTTCTCCCATGTCTGTCCAGTGCATCCCCGTGCGGTGCGGAGAGCCTCCAAGCATCACAAATGGCTACCCGAGTGGAACAAACTACAGTTTTGGGGCCATGGTGGCGTACAGCTGCCACAAGGGATTCTATATCAAAGGGGAGAAGAAGAGCACATGTGAGGCCACGGGACAATGGAGTAGACCCATGCCCACCTGCCACCCTGTATCCTGTAATGAACCACCTAAGGTTGAGAACGGCTTCCTGGAGGTAAGAGACTACCTAGCAAATGATCCGGAACTTTCATCCCTCATAGGGCCACCTACTGTGATTAATTCAGTATTTCCAAGTAGAGGCAGTGAGCAGATTGATTGTTGAAACATGAATGGCTCAAGTCTACACACAGTGTGTATGGATTAAAAATGACTCAAGATAATTAAGAAACCTTACAATATATATCTTTTCAAATTCTTATTTTATGCATACAGGTATTTGCCTGCACATATAGCTGTGCACCCTGTGTGTGCAAGGAGGCCAGAAAAGGCATCAGATCCCATAGGACTAGAGTTGCAGACAGTTGTGAGGCACCATATGGGTACTGAGAATTCAACCTTAGTTCTCTGGAGGAACAGTCAGTGCTCTTACCCACTGAGCCACCTCTCCAGCCCCCTCAATTTGCATCTTTCTGCATTATAGTAACCTATAGACATTCCAAGGCCTTTGTAGCCATATCTTAGCCATAAATATGGAGTTAGAATAAGCCAATTTTAATGAAATTCCATTTTGCTTTTATAAAATTCATCACCTAAATGGAACTCAGAAATATTTATTGTTACTCTGATGTTTAAGGGAAATATGAGGTGTAGCTTTTTGCATTGATCTTTCGAGGTATCTGAAGGTAATCTCACCATGATGAGCAAACTGTCAAGGGTGCTACAAATGTGATCCACTCCCACCCTAAAGTGTCTGCTCACTAAGTGTGTCAGGAAGACAAGTGTGAGGGCTGTAGTGACAGCTCCAGAGGTCAAGCGCTTTCTGTGCAAGAGCAAGCTGTCAACTTGATCCCCAGACCCCAGGGTAAGAAAAACCAGGCATGGTGCCACACACCAATAACCCCAGTGTTGGCCAGGCAGGGACAGCTGGATCCCCAGAGCTCACTGGCTTGCCAGCCTAGCCTGCATGACAATCGATAGTTAAAGACTGTCTCAAGAAACAAATCAAAATAAGCTGGATGTCACCTGAGTATTGACACCTGAGATTGACTTCTGGACTCCACAGGAATGCACCCACATATACCAGAAGAGAAGAGGATGGTAGGAGAAGGAAGGAAAAGGAAGGAGGAGGGAAGTAGTCTAGCCTTCCAAGTCAAAGGCCATAGTGCTATTTTAAGTAGGCAACATTTTAACTAAAATAGTTGTTAAAGCATTATGAATACCTTTTTTTTTAACATACTAAGTTCTCTGTGTATACTGTTGGTACTGCTCTTCAGCCCACTAAGATCTGTGTAGACCCCTGATCTTATCTCTGCTGGGTTCCATTAGAATTACTACAGAGAAAATGACCTCATTGGTTCTTCCACATTTTACTTCGGCATTTTCCCTTCTTACAAAAATTAGGGCAGACTGGTTTCAAACAGCATACATCTTTACCTTGTTGAAGTCCTAACTGATTCATTGTAAATGTAGGTCTTTGGGTTCTATTCTGTTTGACTGACAATGTACTCTATCTGTGGGCTTGCCTGTTCTGTAGGCTGTACTGACTTTTCTTTCCCTGTCGTTCAGCACATCACTGGCAGGACCTTTGAGAGTGAAGCGAGATTCCAGTGCAACCCAGGGTATAAGGCAGCCGGAAGTCCTGTGTTTGTCTGCCAAGCCAATCGCCACTGGCACAGTGAGGCCCCTCTGTCCTGCACCCCTCTCAACTGTGGGAAGCCCCCTGCCATTCAGAATGGCTTCTTGAAAGGAGAAAGCTTTGAAGTAGGGTCCAAGATTCAGTTTGTCTGTAATGAGGGGTATGAGCTAGTTGGTGATAATTCTTGGACTTGCCAGAAATCTGGCAAATGGAGTAAAAGGCCAAGCCCGAAGTGTGTCCCCACCAAGTGTGCAGAGCCTCCTCTCTTAGAAAACCAGCTCGTGTTAAAGGAATTAGCCCACGAGGTGGGCGTGGTGACCATTTCCTGTAAAGAGGGACATGCCTTGCAAGGCCCCTCTGTCCTGAAGTGCTTACCATCCGGACAATGGAACGGTTCCTTTCCTGTTTGTAAGATGGTCCTCTGTCACTCACCTCCCTTGATTCCTTTCGGTGTCCCGGCGTCTTCCGGTGCTCTTCATTTTGGAAGCACTGTCAAGTATTTGTGTGTTGATGGGTTCTTCTTAAGAGGCAACCCAACCATCCTCTGCCAGGCTGATGGCACCTGGAGTTCTCCATTGCCCGAGTGTGTTCCAGTAGAATGTCCCCAACCCGAGGAGATCGTCAACGGTATCATCCACGTGCAAGGACTCGCCTATCTCAGCACCACGCTCTACACCTGCAAGCCAGGCTTCGAGTTAGTGGGCAACACTACCACCCTCTGTGGGGAACATGGCCAGTGGCTGGGAGGAAAACCGATGTGCAAACCCATTGAGTGTCCAGAGCCCAGGGAGATTTTAAATGGCCAATTCTCTTCCGTGAGCTTTCAGTACGGACAAACCATCACATACTTTTGTGACCGGGGCTTCCGGCTTGAAGGTCACAAATCCCTGACCTGTTTAGAGACAGGTGAATGGGATATGGATGCCCCCTCTTGCGATGCCATCCACTGCAGTGCCCCACAGCCCATTGAAAATGGTTTTGTAGAAGGTGCGGATTACAGATACGGTGCCATGATTATCTACAGCTGCTTCCCTGGGTTTCAGGTGGTTGGTCATGCCATGCAGACCTGTGAAGAGTCGGGATGGTCAAGCTCCAGCCCGACATGTGTACCCATAGACTGTGGTCTCCCTCCTCACATAGACTTTGGAGACTGTACTAGAGTCAGAGATGGCCAGGGATATTTTGATCAAGAAGAAGACATGATGGAAGTCCCATATCTGACTCCTCACCCTCAACATTTGGAAGCGACAGCTAAAACCTTGGAAAATACAAAGGAGTCCCCTGCCTCACATGCATCACACTTTCTGTATGGCACGATGGTTTCCTACAGCTGCGAGCCTGGCTATGAACTGCTGGGAATCCCTGTGCTGATCTGTCAGGAAGATGGGACATGGAATGGGACCGCACCCTCTTGCATTTCCATTGAATGTGATTTGCCTGTTGCTCCCGAAAATGGCTTTCTACATTTTACACAGACTACTATGGGCAGTGCTGCACAATATAGTTGCAAGCCAGGGCATGTTCTAGAAGGCTCTCACTTAAGACTTTGCCTGCAGAATAAGCAGTGGAGTGGCACTGTTCCACGTTGTGAAGCCATCTCATGCAGTAAGCCAAACCCACTCCAGAATGGGTCCATCAAAGGAAACGACTACTCATACCTGGGCGTGTTACACTATGAGTGTGACTCTGGCTATGTGCTCAATGGCACTAAGAAGAGGACATGCCAAGAAAATAAAGATTGGGATGGGCATGAGCCCATGTGTATTCCTGTGGACTGTGGCTCACCCCCAGTCCCCACCAATGGCCGGGTGAAGGGAGAAGAATACACATTCCAAAAGGAGATTGCATACACTTGCAGTGAAGGGTTCATACTTGAAGGAGCCAGGAGTCGTGTCTGTCTTACCAATGGAAGTTGGAGTGGTACCACCCCCAGCTGCGTGCCTGTCAGATGTCCTGCCCCACCACAGGTGGCAAATGGGGTGGCAGATGGCCTAGACTATGGGTTTAAGAAGGAAGTAGTGTTCCACTGTCTAGAGGGCTATGTGTTGCAGGGGGCTTCAAAACTCACCTGTCAGTTCAATGGGACTTGGGATGCAGAAGTTCCCATCTGTAAACCAGCTACCTGTGGTCCCCCTGCAGATCTTCCCCAGGGCTTCCCTAATGGTTTTTCCTTTTATCATGGGGGCCACATACAGTATCAGTGTTTTACTGGTTATAAACTCCATGGAAACCCATCAAGAAGATGCCTTCCTGACGGTTCCTGGAGCGGCAGCTCGCCTTCCTGCCTACCTTGCAGGTGTCCCACACCCACCATTCAACAGGGAACCGTCAATGCAACTGATTGGGGCTGTGGAAAGACTGTCCAGATTGAGTGCTTCAAAGGCTTCAAGCTGCTTGGACTTTCTGAGATCACCTGTGATGCCAATGGCCAATGGCCTGACTTCCCACTCTGTGAGCATGCTGACTGTGGTCCCCTCCCAACCATACCCAATGCAATCATCATCGAGGGTAGCCCTTCAGAGGACAACGTGGTAACTTACAGCTGCAGACCTGGCTACATCATACAAGGTAGTTCAGATCTGATTTGTACAGAGAAAGGGATATGGAGCCAGCCTTACCCAATGTGTGAACCCCTGTCCTGTGGACCCCCACCGACTGTTGCCAATGCCGTGGCAACAGGAGAGGCACATACCTATGAAAGCAAAGTGAAACTCAGGTAAGACCACAGATGGCTGTGGAGTCTGCAAGGAGGGTAAGCGTGAAGTTTATAAAATGAAGTCAGAGGTGAAAATGTAGCTAATTAGAAAGAGAACCACCATCCCTGGGCTTCCCTTCAAACCCCAAAGCTTTTAACACTTTATTTACTCAGGACTATGTAGAAATCCACTTACTATGAAAATAAATGTATATCCTTTGCAGAATGTGGTTCTAACCCAATCCTCATGGTGCTCACAAAACCGCAGGTCCTCTAACCAGCCTCAATTACGTTTGAATCACTAACAATATAAGTAAGGATGCTAGCCAGCCTGTGCTACTTAAGCAAAGAATATGGTGTTCACATAATGGAAACTCCCCTGTCTGAAGGGAATTATTACATTAAGTATTAAAATGAAAGACGTAAAAAATTGGAATGAACTTAGGAATTAAAATTTTTATTGAAATAAATAACCATCCTGTTTAAAAGCATCTCAATTGTCTCAAGATTTCGTTTACATTCCTGGGACAGCTATGGCCATTAATACCTCATACCTGATTGCTAGCTTAGTGCCTCTTCTGGGGTGAGCCATTCTGAACGTCTTAGCCCCACCTTCATGTTGCCCTAACTGTAATAAAAAGCAAAGTCTATGGAAGGATGAAATATTAGGTAGCTGAACCAGCAGTACCAGAGACCTGAGCTCAAAACAAAAGAATGAATGACCAGTCCGTGCCTTTGAAGTATATTTTAAAACTTCCGTACGGATGTTGATGTGTCAGACATTTTGAAAGCCACGGTGTCACCTGTGCATCAGGATTCACCTGGGGCTTTGTCCTTGGCATGTGATGATGACCAATCTTTGCTTAGTTTCCACTAATCAGGTTGGTGTGATTGTACGAGACTCCTGTCTCCCACTTAGCCTGGGTAATATGTGGAATTTAAAAGGTGTCTTCCAACAATCACTATGAATTAGTTAAACGGTTTGATTTGAAAGGCAGCATACAGGAGCGGTAGGAACATGGGTGCCAGAGGACTCCCTCCAGAGAACACCATTTCGCCACATCTCACACTACCCATGCAGCGTCATGTGGCTTCAAGAAGGGTGCCAACCTCATCGATGCCAAATGGCAATGAGGGTCCTACTGGCACCTGCTCATGAGGTGGACATGAGAATTTGATGAGCTGGTATTTGTAAATCACACAGAGGGGTCACCAGAAAATAATCATTGTATGGAACCATTTGCTGCATAAGTATCTAAATTGTCTAATCACGTGGGGACTTAAGAGCCAATTTGACTTAAGCTTTAACTACACTATAGCTATGACAATGCTTAACGATCAAGTTGAAAAGGAATACCTTGTACAAGCACCTTAGACGGTACTTGTTGTACACTAGGCAAATCATAAACACTATGCCCTTTCCCTACCAGTATCTGAGTTCATTTTTGAATTTCTATAATTTCTTGAACTAGTGGCTATTTCAGAATGAACAAACAATAAAGGAAAGTAACTTCAGCAACACCTAAGACAACTTCAGCCTTGGTTAGTCTTGACTGTGAATCACTAAAAATTTATCTGGATGTTGCTTTAATTAATGGTTTGTGCATGTTATCCATCTGACCTTTGAGACGGTTTTCAGGTTTCTCATAAAATGTCTCCTGAGCCTTGTGGCAGTTCTGTTCATCTGAGCATAAGTTGGACCACATGGTATTTTCTTGTAGGTGTTCATTTTCTCGTTTGCACACAGGTGTCTGGAAGGGTATGTGATGGATGCAAGCACAGATACATTCACCTGCCAGCAGGACGGTCACTGGCTCCCTGAAAGAATCACCTGTAGTCCTAAAAAATGTCTTGTGCCAGCCAACACAACACGCATACGTGTTCACGGAGACGACTTCCAGGTGAATAGACAAGTTTCTGTGTCATGTGCAGAAGGGTTTACCTACGAAGGAGTGGACTGGTCAACTTGCCAGGTAAGATACTGTGTCTGACCTGGAATGTGTGTTTAAGCCTAACTCTGGCATCTGTTACTGAGAACAAAACTCTCATCTTGCTGGCCTGGAAAGAACAAATTCTTCAAGTTTTCATTTACATCCAGAGATTAGAGATTTCCTAGAAATAGAAGATGGGGTTGGGGAGATGAACTGGTGATTAGGAACCTTTACTGCCTCTCCAGAGGACCCTGGTTTAGTTCCCAGAACCCACATGGTAGTTTACAGCTGTAGCTACAGGTCAGGGGATCGAATGCTCACATGCACAGAGAAATGTGCAGGCAAAATACTCACATGTATAAAATAAAATTGTTTAACAAGGAGGAAAAAAGAAATAGAATTTGGGTGTTTTCCCAATATTTCCAGTTTTAGATGAAGAGTCAACCTTAAGGCAAATGTTTAAAAAAGCAAAAGCAGAAACACAGGGCTGGAGAGATGGCTCAGCAGTTAAGAGCACTGACTGCTCTTCCAGAGGTCCTGAGTTCAATTCCCAGCAACCACGTGGTGGCTCACAACCATCTGCAATGGGATCCAATGCCCTCTTCTGGTGAGTCTAAGGACAGGTACAGTTAAATAAATAAATATATTTAAAAAAAAAAAAAAAAAAACTATAGTGAGGTTTTCATAGCAAAGCATCCATGCCCGAGTGAGTATCTAGGAGGAGAAGCCTGCCATGGACCGTGATGGTTTAGGTGTGGAAGGCCCAAAAGCTGCACAAGCAGACAGACAAGAGCAGTCAAGTTGTCTTCACTATTTGTTATTTGTTTACTTTAGAAAAATCATTTAAACCAGGTGTTATGGCCCAATCTATAAATATAGAACTCAGGAGGCTGAGATATGTCTGGATCTGTAGCAAGACTATGGGGCAACAGGGTTGGAGAAGGGATGGGACACTGCTGATAGAATGCTTGCCCAGTGTGCCTGAGGCCCTAGGTTTGATATCCATCTCACATAAATGTGTGTGCGGTGATGTGCACCTGCGATGCCACACTTAAGAGGTGGAAATGGGAGAAGCAAGTGTCACATAAGGAATTTGAGGACAGCCTGGGCTACAAGATGGGGGAAGAGGGGTCTGTACTTCAAGGTTTCCTTATTGGGAAAACAAGTGTGCAAAATAGCATGCATCTCATATAGCTGTCGTGAAAGCCTACGTCAGCAATGTGAGGAAGTGCCTACTACTTCTGCAAGCTTTGATCTTTCAACAGGCACCAGCTGGTCTGTACACATAGACACTCTTGGGCATAAAATTTGTGGTTAGCTTACCATGAATAGCTTTCTGTGTGTAGTCCAACAGTTGCTAACTTGATACCTTGTTAAAGACGTGAATTACCACTCGGATAGCAGGCCTTCCTAGTAGAGCCCCTTCTCCTAGCTTCCACACCAGAGATGAAGAGATGCATTGGAAAAGTCTGGCAGGTGGCAGCTTCTTCCTGGTCCCTGCAGAGTTCAGGTGTGCCCTCCACCTTCCTATGTCACTCTGTTTCCTGCTAGGTTCATGCCAGCACCCCTTCTGAAACTGAAAACCTTGCAATCTATTACTGCCAAAAGGTGTGCCAGAGAATGTGGCAGCATTTAATGGACCACTCCAAGACAGTCAGGGAAAGATCCGAGCTTATGGCCTGCCTTGGAGAAAAGGTTATGAGCAGGAACGGTGGATAACAACAAAAATTTTAGAAAATGCATGTTGAGACAGATCACCTAATGCTGCTCTTTCTCGGAAATTTGAAATCAAGACATGGAATAGCATTAAACACCATGTTCACTGGGATCAAAGGTGGAGTGTCTGCACTGGCCCTCTCTCAGTCTATCCTCTAGTTAGCATGCTGTACTAAAGACTTCCTTGTGGGAAGGCTCTGTTTGAGAGAAAGTGCTTATTTTGTGTTTCTGAGATGTCAGTAAGTGTTCAGTGCTGACTGTGAAAATTTTTCTGACAATTAGTGTGTTTTTAAGACCTACAGATAGATTAAAAAGCAACTCAATTAGGGAAACCCTGGGTCCTTTCGACTCTCACTTTGGAGATGAGTCTGCCATATAAACAAAACACTGCCGTATTAAGTCCTAACTATGACTTTGTGGTCTGTTCTTCAGCCCGATGGTACGTGGGAGCCACCATTTTCTGATGAATCCTGCATCCCGGTTGTTTGTGGGCAGCCTGAAAGTCCAGAGCATGGATTTGTGGTCGGCAGCAAATACAGCTTTGGAAGCACCGTTGTTTATCAGTGTGACCCTGGCTATGAGTTAGAGGTACTCTAACCAATTAACAGAAATTAATGTGCTGTTCTGATATGCTTGGGATTCTTTTTAAAATTAGAATAAAGTAACTTTACCAACACTGCTCCTAAAAACATACTATTATATTTAGTTACTTTAGTTTCTTAACACTTTCTAGAAAATAGTTAAAAGATGACTTAGAATTTTTAAGCACACAAAAATTAGCAGCCAGGTGTGGTGTCCCATCACCTGTGATCTCAGCTACTCAGAAGGCAGAGACAGAGGGTGACAAGTTCAAGGCCTGCCTGGGCAACTGTCAAGGTTCTGTCACTGAATAGACATATTTTTTTAAAAAGGGTCAGGGGATGTAGCTCTGGGGTAGAATGTTTATCTAGCGTGTTCAAGGTCCTGACTCAAATCCCAGTTCAAAAAACAAATTAAGGCTGGAGAGATGTCTCCGAAGTTTGAAGCACTTTCTGCTCTTGCAGAAAACCTGAGTTAGGTTCCCAACACCCATGTCAGGCAGCTCCAGACTGGTCCCACTGTGCATCACTATAGCACAACTTTCAACAAGGAAGTACCAGAGTAAAGCCAAGCACTTCACCAGCAGTGAGTACACAGACCCTGGCCAGCTTCTACTTGAGATGCCAGGTTCCCTTGGGCCTTAGTTTGGGTCATATTGCTTTGAAGAGATGCCTTAACCACAGCGACTCTTATAAAGGAAACCATATAATTGGGGCTGGCTTACAGTTTCAGAGATTTAGTCCATTATCATTGTGGAGAGAAAAATGGTAGCACACAGGCAGACATGGTGTTGGAGGAGCTAAGAGTTCTATATCTTCAACAGAAGCAGAAGTGAAGACTCAGACACACTGGCCTTTCTTGAGCTTCTTAGACCTCAAAGCCTATTCCCACCTCCCACCTATTTCTTCCAACAAGGCCACACCCACCCCAACAAGGCCACACCCACTCCAATAAGGCCACACCTACTCCAACAAGGCCACACCTACTCCAGCAAGGCCACTACTCCATAGTGTCATTCCCTATGGGCCAAGCATTCAAACACATGAGTCTATGGGAACCATTCCTAGTCAAACCACCACACCCTCTGATATATCTAGCCTGAACCTCCTCAGAACTATACTAAGAAAACCTCAACTTTATCTTTAAGATGACTCCTAATTGCAGTATTATAGCTCCACCAGCAGCACCCAAGTCTTCCTATGAACTTTAATGGGAGATCTGTAGTTACTTCCTCTGAAAGCCTTATCTCAACATCTAACTGTCTAAGAGAGCTGCTGTGAATCACAGGAGATCACATCATCTGCTTTCAGGAATCTCTTGTGTTTACTTACAGTGGTGTATAAGAACAGGTCAGCTGTTAAATGTTTGCGTTGTTGCTGCCCTCATTTTGTGACTGTGAAATCAAAGAATTGCTGTAAGAGGGAGAGGGCCATGAGAACTGGAACTAGGTTTCTATGATTCTTATTTTATTTCCTCAAAGGATAAGAAAATAAACATGGAAAGGAGAATGGTAATCTAAGATATGGGTTATGATTGGAAGATTTCCTGGCTTTGAAACTGGGGCATTCCTTACATGAGATCCTTACAAGATTCCTTACATGATCTTGAAATTTCTTAAGAAAACATATGTACATTTTTTGAAACAATATATAACAAAAACTCACAAAATTTGAAGAAGCTGGCAATTTAACTTAAAATGTCGGGGTAGCAGCCTAGTGTTAACTATAAAGCTGAATGAAATTTATTAATAGCTGTTCTCATTTCAACACATTAAGATCACCCAAGAGTCTTTCCAAAGCATTTATGTCCAACTACTTGGAGAAATAATGAGTACCAGTCTAGAGTGAGAGATGTAAAAGACTGCCTGGAAACCCCCATCACCCAAGATAGTGGAAACATGGAGGGGGCTGGAGACATGGCTCAGCAGTTAAAAGCACCCTCTGCTCTTTCAGAGGACCTGAATTTGATTCCTAGCACACTGTGGTAGCTCACAACACTCTGTAGCTCCAGTTTCAGGGACTCTAATGCCCTTTTCTGGTCTCTATGAGCAACACACACATGTGTTCAGACATATATGCAAGCAAAACACCCACACACATAAAATAAAAAATAAGTAATCTTTAAAGAAAACATGAAGCCAACTGGAGGAAGTTTCAAAAGTCATTTGAGCAACAATCCAGGAGATGCTCCCACCAGAGTGACAGCATGAGCAGAGAGAAGACTCACAATTGTCCTAAAGAGCAACGACCTGGAACTATTAGCAGACGCTCCTGTGCAAACTTACGTTGAGAACCTGTAACTGAAGAGGAAGGATTGGCTCCTTAATGCAGACTGCATGTACAGGGAACCAAATGCTAGCGAAGACTTCAAAAACATGCCAGTGGATGAACGAAGACAAGAATTTGGGATCCGTATGAACTTTGATCAGCTGTGCCTGTTGATGTCACACCCAAAAAGAGAGATAGCAGACATTTTGTGTTTCTGGATGGAAGCAGCTCATGTGTGAAAATGACTTGCTCCCTTCCAGAGAAGGAGAAGAAGGAAGAAGAGGAGAAGGAGGGTGAGGAAGAGGAGGAGGAGGAGGAGGAGGAGGAAGAGGAGGAAGAAGAGGAGAAGGAGGATGAGGAAGAGGAAGAGGAGAAGGAGGAGGAAGAGGAGGAAGAAGAAGAGGAGGAGGCAGTGGAGGAGGAAGAAGAGGAGGAGGAGGAGGAACTTGATTTTATCAAGCTTCTAAGTCTGATAAATAGTATCAGTAACATCAGTAACATCATGAAAAACAACTAGCAAAAATGTGTCTGGGGACATCAGCAGACAAATGACAAGTTTTCTAGAATTTAAAACCAGCAAATTGACGGGGAAGAGCAGAGGAAAAAGAGAAGGAATCTAAAGATTTAGGAAGGCATAGGTGTTTTTAAAAAAAAAAAAACAAAAAATACATGAGATTATTTATTTACTGCCATCATCGTATTCTGTAGGGCCATGCTGGTTAGTGTTTTGTTTTGTTCTTTTGTTTTGCCAGTTTGACACATGATAGGGTCATCTGGAAAGAGGCATTTCAACTGAGAAAATGCCTCCATTGGCTTAGCCTATAGACGTGCCTGGCATGTTCATCACCAGTGATTGACGGGAAGAACCCCAGCCCACTGTGGTAGTCCTGGGTTGTCTAAGAAAGCAAGCTAAACAAGCCATGGGAGCAAGCCAGCAAGCAGCATTCTTCCATGGTTACTGCATCAGCTTCTGCTTTTAGGTTCCTGCCTTGAATTCCTGCCCTGACTTCTCATCATGATGAACTAACTGTAAGCTGTATCCTGAAATAGTGTCTTTCACCCACAAGTTGCTTTTGGTCTTAGTGTTTTTCACCACACTAGAAAACAAACTAGGTCAAAGGTTTGCATTTTAAGCAAGCATTCAGCACCAAATGTTGATGGATGGGAAGGTAGCTTGAGATCAGCTAGCTCTTAGACCCAACAGACTTCTATGACAGGCTGTCTCCTCTCCTGACAAATCCGAAGGACACTGAAGCACTGACTTGCTCACCTCCAGTCTGTGGATACATACAGTACAGTAATTACAGGGCTGTGGTTGCTGCAGGCAATAGCTGTGGCAATCGCCATCCTCTCTGCATTACCCCAAGTCTGTGCAGGATAAATGACATCATGTACTCCCAGGATTTGAACTGCTACCAAAACTAAGCAAAGCAAGTAAGACGCCCAATATAAATTATGTTACATTCTTCCACTATGTAAATATGCCCTCATTCATGTGTGAGGCAAATACCTTTTTATGAGCTATCTAAATCTCAAAAATAAAAATTTACCATCCCTGAAAAAAAATGTAGAAAAAAGAATATCTAAAGTCAACTAAGAGGGATAAATCAAAATAAACAACTAAAGATTGGGTGGTTATTAAAAAAAAAAAAAATTCAGAGGGCTGGGGAGGTGGCTCAGGGATTAGGAGCACTGACTGCTCTTCCAGAGGTTCTGAGTTCAGTTCCCAACAACCACATGGTGGCTCACAACCATCTGTAATGGGATCCAATTCCCTTTTCTGGTGTGTCCTAAGACAGCCACAGTGTGCTCATGTACATAAAAGATTGTGCCAGTCAATAATCAAATGGCTGTTAAGGCTCTAAAAATCTAAGGCTCTAAGGATCTGTGCAAGTTGGTTGGAAGCTTAAATAAGACAGGGGGAAGGTGCTAAGAGATCTAAAACTCAGACTTAATAAAAGGCAAGGCAAGCAAAGGGCAGAGGAAGAAAAGCAAAGAAATGCATGACAAACATTGCCAGTTGCAAAAGAGGAAGTGAGGGGATGCAGTTTGCTTTTAAAAGCGAATAGCTACTGATTTATATTTGTATTAGAATAAACATTGAAACAGTCAAACAGAATATTCACAATTCAAAGCACCGGAGGAAGAGCGCAAAGTCCAGGAACACTGGGAAAATGCAAACCGTTGACTAAACCACCTGATTCAGTGAGCGCCTCGTTAGTGAGCTGAGTAGGTAGGCGGTTGTCCGATTCTTTCCAACTGTTAAAACGTGACATATAAGTTAGAAAAGTATTTTTCTGTCTAAGAAAAAAAGCACAAGGGTTAAAATTTGTCTTTAGATGGAGAATTGTGGAGGCTTTCTTTTTCTTTCATATTTTTCAAGTTTTCTACAATGAACAAATATTACTATTTGATTAAGAAAAAGATTAAAAATGTGTTTAAAAAAACACTGAAATTTATGAAATCTAAGTTTGTTGTTGTTTCGTTTTGGAAAGTCAGGACAGGACTGTCCCATTAGAGTCAAAAAGAACTTTACAAGAGAAGATTTATCAATAATTAAATGCATGGCCCAAGTTAGAAATGCCTCCATGGAGAACAACAAGGAAATCAGTCAACAGAGATGAGAGCAAGTGTAAAGGATTAGCAGCTGCCTAGTTGTTGCTGATTCAGAACACAGCTAAAATACATATATACATATGTACATACATACATACACACACACATACATACACACACACATACATACATATATACATACATACGTACATGCATACATACATATACACATACATATGTACATACATACATACACACATACATACATACATACATACATACATACACACACACACACACACACATACACACATGCATAAATGCATAATCGTGATAGGGGCTGGAAAGAAGGCTCAGCTGCTTTTCCATAGGACCCAAGCGCAGTTCAGAGCACCCACGTCAGCTGGCTCCCAACCACCTGCAACTCCAGCTCCAGGGAAACTAACACTCTTTTCTGGCCACTGTAAGCTTCCATATACATGCTGCATGTACTGAAACACACATGAGCATAAATAAAATTTTAAAACAAATAGGCCACAAACCCCATGTGCTGACGTTCACACTTATAGCGAAGCTTCTAGAGACATACTAAGGAGGCTGGAGAGATGGTTCTGGAAAGAGTGCTCACAGCACAACCATGAGGATCAGAATCTGAAAAACTAATACTATCTCATTAAAAAGCCAGGGGGTCTGCACACATGGCTGTAACACCAGTGATGTGGGGGATGCAGACAAGAAGATCCGTGAGGATTGCTGGATGCCAGGCAAACTCCAGGTTCAGTGAGAGACTCTGTCTCTGAGGACTAAGGTCCTTAGGTAGGTAGGTAAAGAGATGGATACATAGATGATAGATAGATAGATAGATAGATAGATAGATAGATAGATAGATGGCAGACAGGTAGGGAGCAGGATACATTTCTGGCCTCTCTGACTGACATTTGTGCACTATATCTACCACACACAAGTGGCAGGGGTGGGTGGAGCCTAAAACTGGGTCTTTTTAATACAAAATGTTATAAACCTTTAATTAGTTATTGTTTCATAGTTCATTAGAAGCATAATACAAATTGGGAATGCAGATGGTTCCGGTAAGAGGTAAAAGAAAAATATGAAGCAGAGATTTACAAAAATTAAACTCGGGCATCAAAGAATAGTGCCTTAGATATCACTGAGGTAAGCAGCCTACATAGCCATGAAGAACTATCGGATATTGAAAAATATATTCAGATAATTACAAATTGTTTTTCAAGAGAGTTATATTTCAGGAGGCTGAAAAGTAAGTTTTAGACTTTACCAGATTTTAAAATGTTAAACAGATAGGCCCTTAATAAATAAGTCCATGGTTGAAACTTTCAGTCCTCAAATCAATATAGTATCTCATATGCTTTGTTTTATGTCTGAAGTATTGAAAGATAAATGCATTCAAAATATTTTTAAATATATTAAACAAGTTGAACTCTGATGTTGCTGACCTGTTCTTCCCATAACTAGCTGTCATCTAAAACAGAAGATAAAGCCAAGTCTTCCATCATCACATGACTCTGCCAGGAAGAAAATTTGGTGAAATTATATTTTAGATTCTAAACCTTACACGATATTCATTTAGCATTCCAACCCTAAGCCACCCAAGTCCATGGCTAAGACATTCACAATCCCTTCTTGTCTGTCTATTAGAAAATTAGGACCCTGTTCATGACTCCTCTCTGTCTGTTCACAGGGGAGCAGGGAACGAGTCTGCCAGGACAACAGACAGTGGAGTGGAGAGGTGGCAGTGTGCAGAGGTGAGTTAAGAAGCATCCAAGAGCCGGGCAGTGGTGGCACATGCCTTTAATCCCAGCACTTGGGAGGCAGAGGCAGGCAGATTTCTGAGTTTGAGGCCAGCCTGGTCTACAGAGTGAGTTCCAGGACAGCCAGATCTATATAGAGAAACCCTGTCTTGAAAAACAAAAAACAAAAAAACAAAACAAAACAAAAAAACAAAACAAAACAAAAAAAATCACCCAAGGATCCCAGAAATGCTACCAAGGACACAAGATAACAACGCGTCTCCATTTTCTTCATATATCCATTTTGTACAGTAGACTCATAAACCACAAGAGAACACTTAGTAGCTTTTGTTCAAAGGCTCCAAGCCATTAAGGGTCAAAACCTGTGGTGGGGATCAGAGATGAACTGGGATAGAACATAAGATGGCAGGCTCAGCAACAACCCACAACTGTTTAGAAACTTGTGTTTCTTTGCTCTTTTGTGGTATTTTCTTAAAAGTAAGTATAAATTAGAAAGTTTAGAAAGGTTGCTTGTGAGTGAAATAACTGGCCCTTAATGACATCAGTCAAATAGAAACCCACAGTGGAGCAAAATGTTGCAGGAACTCAATTCTTGCTAAGTTTCTTTGGCAACGTGTGGAATAGTCCATGTACCCGCTCCTTCTCTTTGTTTTGGCCATGTGTTCAGAGGTAGACATGTGAAGTAACTCTGTGTCTTTAGGAACCTTACATCTGTAAAGGAATAGTATGTTTGTGATCCAATGAAGAAAAAATTTTAGTTTTCAAAAACTTGAGTAAACATTATATTGAAAATATTTTTAAATATTTAGTAACACCTCAAGTCATAATAACATATTTGTTTAGGACTTTGGGCAGTCCATAATAACATTTGGGTTTTTTTTTTAAATGATCTCTAGTATGTTTCTTTTGATTTCAAGTATATTTTATTTAATATCTGAATCAAGCCCCATATGTCAAAATATAGTGTCACTTAATCATTTAATATTCTCTATTTACTTATTGATCTTAAATTTTTTATTTCATATGTTTCTTATGCATGGCATCATTAGATAAGGGCATTTTACACAAGTTCATATTGCATGTTGAACTTGTGTGTCTCAACCCCAGCAGTATGCTATCTAAACTGCTCATGTTCAGAAAATGTCTATGCAGGGGACGGGGGAAAGGAAAAAAAGAGGAATGCCATCTGTCCAGAACTAAACATCTTCAAGGTGTTGATGAGTGGCCATTTTAAAGTTATTGGTCATACAAATTAATTTCAAGATATCAGACAATACAAATCAGGTCACCACTCAGAGTAAAAACTATTAATACTTGCTATGTTATGATACACTTTTTAGGTATACTTAAAGCCACAAATGTTTCTGGAGATAGAAGTAAGTATAGACAGTGAGAACATGTTCTGAAAATCCTTACATATATTTTTTAATTTCTTCATATATGTTATCAGATTCCAAGGAAGCCTATGCTCATCAGTACGATACCCTTGACCAGCATTTCTCAAAAGCACAAACCCAGAGCAGGCTCAGAGGCACCGTCAATCTGGTTCGAACTTGTACAGTGGAGAAAATAGCAAGAACATAGAAACAGGGAGTTTGAAGGATGTCGGAGGGGAGAATGTTTTTTACATGTCTTGTTTGAGTCCATCCCAAACCTACTGAAGCACCCTGTCTCACCAGATTCCTAAGCTGGCATCCTTGCACTGTACAGTTGGAAAAGCTCGGTGCTCCACTTTGCAAAACATAATGCAGAAATCCCGATGCACTTAACCTGAATCTTGACCCCAGACACAGGAGCTTTCAGGCCAAACATGAAGCTATAATAGAAGATCATTGGCCTAAACCACCTTCTCTGTCTCCATAAAATTCTAAAATGAGGCTTCAACCCCAGGTTTTTTTAGGATTCATTTATTTATGTATGAGTGCTCCATTTGCACGTATGCCTGCATGACAGAAAAAGACCTCAGATCTCATTGTAAATGGTTGTGAGCCACCATGTGGCTGCTGGGAATTGAACTCAGGACTTCTGGAAGAACAGCCAGTGCTCTTAAGCGCTACGCCATCTCTTCAGCCCCTTCAAGCCCAGTTTTTCAGGCTCTAGATCCTGCTTTCTTCAGCCCATTCCCAGCAGTAAATTTCTCAAGAGTTTCATGCCATTTTTTTTTACTCTATAGCTGTAATACAACCTAACCATATCCTTAAAGTTCAGATGCCCCTGAAAAGCACATAAAAGAGACTTCTCTGTAACTCCCCCACGCTTGTGTCTTCCTCTTCCCGATCCTTCGCCTTCATAGTTTATGTCATAGCAAGTTTATCTTTTTGATCTCCTTTTAAAGCAATTATTTGTTTGTTTTGTGAGTATGGGAAAATGGAGATGCATGAGCCACAGTGTGCATCTGGTGGTCAAAGGGCAACTTTAGGGAGTTGATTCCTCCTTCCACCACGTGGGTCCCGAGGATTGAACTCAGGTCCCAGGGCCTGGCTTCAACACTTTACCACCTGAGTCATCTCACCACACACCCTTTGATCTCCTTAGAAACAGAGTGGCCTTGACGCACGTAGTTCTGTAGCTTTTCTGAAACTCTTTCTTTTAATAGTTCTTTTAACTATTATTGAGCTCATTTCAGAATTGCTGCTGGACTTGGGAGAGAGAAATGTACAACACTCAGTTAAGTTTAAATGTCAGATGAAAAAATAGTTTGAATATAGTTATGTGCCACACAATATTTAAGAAGTATTTATTCTAAAGTGGGTGTTATTTATAGGACATTCATTTTTATTTGAGAATCCTGTGTTTTTATCTGGTCTTACAAACCAAGTGTTGTAAGAATAATAGTAAGATTGGCAAGTTAAGGAAAATTCACAGCCATGGATTCCTTTATTTGAGGCACATGTTCATCTAAACCCCCACCACATCCATCACTATTAGCAAAATACAGAAAGACAGATGAAACACACAGGACTAAATATCAACCTTCACTGTGAGCATGAGGTAATTCAACAGATATATACAGTATGCTTTTTCTGTATCAGTGAATGTTATTTTGTTTCATTCATAAGTAGGCATGTATTTGGTGAATATATGTTGGGTTGTAATGTGTGCTGGTCCAGGACTAGTTGTTGGGTTAATGTGTGAGTCCCACCTGTCTTGCCACCGGGCTAGGGCCACTCATGGAGACAGAGGCTCGGGAAGTTTGACTATGCTCACTCCATGCTGGCACCAGTCAATCAGGCTATGTGAAGCCACAGGACCCCAATCAGGGGTTGGGGAGAGCAGTCTGAGAGGCCAGGGAAGGGCCGAGAACCAAGTGGGGGCATACTGGCTGAATTGGCTCGTAGCTGAAGGGGGAGAAAGGGAGAGAGACTCTGGCTGTGTCCCGAGGGGATGAGAGTTCTTGGTTATGGTGGCTTGCTTGGCTTGATCACTGCTGGCTCAGCTTGCTTGCTTGGGTTGGTGGTCTCCGTGGCTAGGAACGCAGAGAAGTTTTCTAAAGAAGATTAGACAGCGGCTGTGTAGACAAAGGCCTGTTCCACTGTTCCCCACGGCGGATCCCAAAGAAAGAGAAACAGTCCATGGTCTTAAGATGTTTATTGTCATGGCAGAAAGTAAATGAGAAACTGTACCCCAGTTTCCTCAAAGCAGGCCTGTGGTTAAATATCTTTTGCAAGGAGGAAGGTCTGAGAAGGAATGTTTAATTGGCTATGCCCCTCTGGCCTTTAGGTACCTCATTACTATGGAGATCAGTCTTGAGGCTCTGTGGCCTGTAGTCATACCCTCTACCTGTGGAGGAGCTAGAGGGCATTGTCCTACCTGACTGAAAGGCACAGATCTATAGAGGGCTGTGACCTTGTGTCAGGAACCCAGAGTCTGGGAGCATGGTGAAATGCCTGCTGTCCCTTGCAGGGGACCCTGTGGGGTCTCTGGCGGTTTCTAGCCAGTGTCAACCAGAAATCAGGCTGCCTTTCATGGCCCTACAAATATATACACTTATACATATGAGTATTACACACACACACAAACACACACACACACACTACATAGTACTTTCAAGCAACTATAGCGAGAGAAGCAAAAGGAATTTGGGGAAGTATTTAATACAAACTTTATTCTTCCTTTTAGAGAATAGATGTGAGGCTCCAGCTGAGTTTCCCAATGGGAAGGCTGTCTTGGAAAACACCACATCTGGACCCAGCCTTCTGTTTTCCTGTCACAGAGGCTACACCCTGGAAGGGTCCCCTGAGGCACACTGCACTGCAAATGGAACCTGGAGTCACCCGGCTCCCCTCTGCAAACGTGTGTGTTGACTTTAGGGACTGTTTTAATCACATTCCACTTCACAGCTAGCTTCATGCATATCTTTACTTGAATGGGAAATACTGATAAATGAGTTTGGTCCAGGAAAGGCCAGCTGTGGCCATCAGACCCAACATTGTGAGGCATTTTAGAACTCTACTTATGGTATGTTATAACAGCCTAAGAGTCAGCTTTTATCCTATTTCTCCGGTGATTAAATTCAAGCATTAAGAGAAAATACAAATTAATGAAAACATTTAAAATGAAGACGTTGTGAATTCTATTGATGTGAAGAAAGGGGGGTAAAAAGATACGGTTGAAGCCTAATGTTAATATGAATCATGTAAGTGTGGTAAATAAAGATAATTTGACCACTTGAATGAATACCATACAAATGGAATCTAACTTGAGAAGGCTTCTGGCTAGTGTTTAAAGTATTGTAGCACATGAATAGAGCCTTTAGAATTCAGAAGGGCCCTACCTCAGCAAGACGTAGTTTATACCCACTTAAAATCAGAAAAACTGAAGTAGCTTGAAGCCTGTGTCAGTATGTGTGACCTATTCTTGCTCTGAGCAAAACCGAGCCCTAGCAACACTTCCTGTGTTTCCTTCTAAGCTGTGGAAACATCCTGTCTTTACCATCAGGCCCACCAACGCAACATGAGGTCCTATCATTCTGTTCGTCATGGTGTGGGTCTAAAGTCAGGCTGGCCCTACAAGGCAGTTTCTGATGCTTCTCTACTCCCATTCTCTCTAAAGTATATTGAATAAAAGGATAGAGTTCACCAGAATATACCGTGGTGTTGACACTCATCAAATATTGAGAAATCACTAGAAATCAATGTGGGTCCTGATTTCTTATATACCTGATATTTAATCTTCACAAATAATTTAATACATATTCAAAGAAAATCTGTGCTTTTGCTTAAAGTTCTAAATTGTCAAACCCTTTGCTTGGCTTGGTGGGATTGAGTCAGTAGGGTCAGGTAGACTGTTCTTTTTTCGTTTTAAGATTCATACTATTATTGTCGTTGGGGATTCGTGTTCTGCAGGCCTCTACTTTGTCTTTAAAAAGTTAAATTAGGGGAAGAGAAGACAGCTCAGTAAGCATCTGCCTCACCTTTTACAGCAAATCCATGCCCTGTCCCTTTTGTGATTCCTGAGAATGCCCTGCTTTCTGAAAAAGAGTTCTATGTCGACCAGAAGGTAACTATCAAGTGCAGGGAAGGTTTCCTGCTCAAAGGCAGTGATGTCATCACCTGCAACCCCGACGAGACATGGACACGGACAAACGCAAGATGTGAAAGTAAGTCAATGGGAAAAACCCAGTGGGGCCCGTTAGTGTGGAAGGTTTTCCTGTCTCTCTGAGTTTTCCCTTTTTTTGTTAAAAAAAAAAAAAAAAAAGAATGTATATTTTATTTACTATTAGTGTGTGAGAGAGAAGGGGGAAAGGGAAGATGGAGGGAGGAGAGAAAGAGGGAGAGAGTGAGAGAGAGTAGGTGTAACGTAAAGCTCAGATTCTCGTGTTTCATAAGTACTTTTACTTACTGAGCCATCTTTTTGGCCATGTGAAGTTTTAGGGATTTTGTTTTTGTTTTGTGTGAATTAATGCTTGATTCTGTTGACAACATTTTTTCTTAAATATCTGTGGTTTTATCAGGAGTATGAGTGGTTTTGCCTGCATATATTATTGTGTACCGTGGGCATGTTTGGTGCCTATAGAGGTCAGAAAAGGGCATATCAGAACCCCGAGAATTGGAATTATAGGGAATTGTGAGTCACACCACGTAGGTGTTGGGAACTGAACCTGGGCTTGCAAAAGCAGTAGATGCTCATAACTTCTGAGTCACCTCTCCCATCCCGGGAAGTTATTTCCTATCAATAACTTAATTGTGCATAGTTGGATCTCTGTACTATTTTGGTCATCGTCTGCACTGGTGTTTAATACAAGAAAAACTTATGTTTGAAGACTGAACATTTTTTAAATGAATTTTTCCAGACCAAGCTAAAACCTCTCTGACCAGGAGATTAGGACTCTCTGGGTAGATTGGTCAAAATGTACTCTTCTAAGAGCAAGACACCAAGCTTAAAATACATGTTTTTCTCCACACCGTCAGAGTCTTCACAGTATCCTTTAATAGGGTTACAGGTACTTCCTGCAAACAAAAATTACCCTGAGACGCTTCTCAGTCTTGAGCATGGATCAGTAGAAGTTCAAGAGCGTGCCAGAACACAGATAACTGAGCTCCACCCCAGAGTTTCTGAGTCTGTGTTTTCTGGATAAGGCCAGAAGACATCTATTTCTAATAGTTCCTGGGTGTTGCTTACGGATATTGTTATGGTCTGACTATGAAATGTTCCTCGTCGACTTGTGTTCTTCGTGCCTGGTCCCCTGCTAGTGGCAGTCTTCTGAGAAGTGCTGGAAACTTTAGGAGGTGAGACTGAGCTAGAGGAAGGTCACTGGGGTCAGAATCTTGAAGGTTCCTTGGCCCTAAATCTCCACCACCCCCTTCTTGTCTGCTCTATGACGTAAAGAATCACCTCTGCCACATGGTTTCATGCCCACAGTGCTCTGTCAAAGCATGAGCCCAGCAACCATGGACTGAACATATGGAACCGTGAGCCAAGATAAGCCTTAGGTCACTGCCAAAATGTTTTTTGTTCACAGTGATGAATAAGCAGAGGAATACTGCTGGTCCAGGAGCCTTGACTTGAGAACTGCTGGCCCAACATCATGTTAATCCACCCATGCTACAACACTGCCTCCCACAATCTGTGTGTGTGTGTGTGTGTGTGTGTGTGTACAGGAGTATATCTCCCTCTTTTTTATTTTATGAAGATATTGTTTTAAAGTTCTATGGGCCCATTCCACAGTCTCTTATTTTTGACAATTATAAAGAATCCCTGTAATATGGGTAATGTTAAATTGTTACTATAGAGTCTTAAATGTTCAACTGCCATAGCCAGTTTCATTATTTGTTTGTTTGGTTGGTTGGTTTTCTTTTTTTTAAATTATTGGGTACTTTATTTATCTACATTTCAGATGTTATCCCCTTTCCCTTTTTCCCACCCCCAGAAACCGCTTAACCCATCCTCCTTCCTCCTCTCTCCCACCTCCCCTCCCTCGAATTTCCCCTCACTGAGGCATCCCACCTTCAAAAGACCAAGGCCCTCCTCTCCCACTGATGCCCAACAAGTCTGTCCTCCTCTATAAACACATCTAGAGACATGGGTCCCTCCATGTGTGTTCCCAGGTTAACTGTTTAGACCCAGGGAGCTCTGGTTGGTTGGTATTGTTGCTCGTCCCATGGGGCCTCAAGCCTCTTCAACTCCTTCAGTCTTCTCTCTAACTCCTCCACTAGGAAACCTGTGGTCAGTCTGATGGTTAGCTGTGAGCATCCATCTCTGTATATGTCAGGCTCTGGCAGTGCCTTTCAGGAGACAGCTATGTCAGGCTCCTGTCAGCATGCACTTTTGGACACCCACAGCAGTGTTTGCATACGGTGACTGTATCTGGGAGGGATCTCCAGGTGGGGCGGTCTCTGGATGGCCTCTCCTCCAGTTTCTGCTTCACACATTTTTGCTCATGTTTGCTCCTGTGAGTATTTTGTTACTCCTTCTATGAAGGACTGACGCCCCCACACTCTGGTCTTTCTTTTCCTTGGGCTTCATGTGGTCTGTGAATTATGTCTTGGGTACTGTGAGATTTTGATCTAATATCCACTTATCAATGAGTGCATACCATGTGTGTTGTTTTGTGATTGGGTTACCTCACTCAGGATGATATTTTCTAGTTTCATCCATTTGCCTAAGAATTTCTTGAATTCATTGTTTGTAATAGCTGAGTAATACTCCATTGTGTAAATGTAGCACATTTTCTGTATTCATTCCTCTGTTGAAGGACATCTAGCTTCTTTCCAGCTTCTGGCTATTATAAATAAGGCTACTATGAACATAATTGAGTATGTGTCCTTGTTTTATGTTGAAGCATCTTTTGGGTATATGCCTAGGAGTGGTATAGCTGGATCCACAGGTAATATTAGTCCAACTTTCTGAGGAACCAACAGACTAATTTCCAGAGTGGTTGTACAAGCTTACAATCCCACCAATAATGGAAGAGTGTTCCTCTTTCTCCACATCCTTGCCAGCATCTGCTGTCATCTGAGTTTTTAATCTTAGCCATTCTGACTGGTGTGAGGTGGAATCTCAGGGTTGTTTTGATTTGCATTTCCCTGATGACTAAAGATGTTGAACATTTCTTTAGGTGCTTCATGGCCAGTCGATATTCCTCAGTTGAGAATTTCTTGTTGAGCTCTGTACCCCATTTTTAAAATATTTTTATTGAATATTTATTTACATTTCAGATGTAATCCCCTTTCCCCATTTCCCCCCACACCCAGGAACCCCCTATCCCATCCCTCCCCTCCAGCTTCTATGAGAATATGCCCCCACCCACCTTCCACCTCCCTACCCACAATTTCCTCCACACTGGGGTGTCCAGCCCTCTCTGGACAAAGGACTTCCTACCCACCTATGCCTGACACTGTCATCCTCCCCACATATACAGCTGGAGCCATGGGTCCCTCCCTATGTGCTCCCAGGCTGGTGGTTTAGACCCTGGGAGCTCTGGTTGGTTGGTATTGTTGCTCTCCTCAAGGGGCCACAAACCCTTTCAGCTCTTTCAGTCTTCTCTCTCACTCCTCCATTGGAAACCCCATGATCAGTTCAATGGTTAGCTGTGAGCCTCTACCTCTGTATATGTCAGGCTCTGACAGACTTCTAATGCCTCCCACAATCTTAAGAGACTTAACCTGCTATGATTATCTCCTGACATCTGTTACCACTTTCTACTTCCACTTTAAACATCTCTCCAGCCAATATCGAAACACTTGTCTTCCTTGGTGCCTGAGCTGCTCTGTCAACAGCAGTCAATAACGATGTTCATTGGGTTTAACCACATGCAGAGCTCTAGACTGCATAATAAGAATATTTTGCTCAAGGTATGTTCCATCTTCATAACACTCGTACTTCAAATAATGAAACAAAGCATATGCACATGAAGACACTACTTGGTTTGAATTCTAGCCTCCAGAATTTTAACTCCGAATTTTATAAATGCCTTAGCATTCTTTTAGTTTTAGGGTCTCATTTGTTAATAGTAATAATTATACTTGTCTTGTGAGTTTGTTTTCTAGAATAAATCAGTTGATGTATACCACATCAGTAGCTTCTCTAGATAAAAAGACATGCCCAGTAGCACACACACACACACACACACAGAGGCACGTACACATACACATACACGTACACACGTGTGTGCGCACACACACAGTCACACACACACGCACATGTACACATACGTGTACACACAGTCACACACGCGCACACATACACATATGCGTACACACACACCTTTTTTTTAGCTAACAGTATACTGCAGCATTCAAAAGTATTAAAAAATATATTTTTTAGAAAACTCCATACTATATTTTTAGGATTTGGCTCCTAGACTCTTCTACCATTAACGAAGGGAAAGGAGTGGGAGTCCTTTAGATTTCCCTCTGGCCTTCTAGTCTAGTTTAAAGCCACCTGCCTGAAGGGCATCAGGCCAAGTGGCCTCATTCTGCTCACACATCTGCACCTTGGTTCTTGGCTCCCTGGAGCTTACCATTCAGGCCGTTGGAAATCAGAGCAGGGAGAGACGTGTGCTTCTTACAAATGCTCCCTCCATGCATGCCTGATGGTGGTCAGTATTCTAGCGTGATCACAGGTTGCCTTGGAGAGGAGTTGTTTCCATGATTGTTAATCCTCCAGCTCTTTTACGTTGTCTATCAGACAGGAAGTCTTCGGATTAAAGCTGCATACAACTTCCTTTGCCTAGGCAGCAGCCTTTCACATCCTGCCTACCTGCTTCTCATATTAATTCCTGCAAACTGGTGATTTAAAATGTAAAGCCCAGTGCAGGCTCTCAGGTCAGAAACCCCAGAAATGTGTGTTTTAAACACCAGATGATTCCCATGTAAGTGACCTGAAATCCGTGTTTTGATTATCAAAGTGCTATAAGCCAACCTTGAGTTTCCTTGATCTTTCTATAAGCGGAAGCCCCGATTTTAGAACCCTTCTCTGTTCCATCAGCACTCTCTAGCCTACTAAGAATGCTGCTCTCATTGTGGTTCATACTTTGACAGCTCTTAGCAGTTACGTTTACCTCGATGTTTTTATGGCGTCTCATTACACAGCTCACAGAAGCTTATAATATCATGTGTCTGACATTCCCTGTTTAACATCTATTTCTTTTCAGTCTCTGACATACAGGCATTTCCTCTGCCCTGTTGAGCTACCTTGTCTAACCTCAATATGGTGGCTTTTGTTTTATAGTATTACATTTTTATTTTGTCATGTCTGGTTGTTGTCTTTTAGAGTTCTTTTCAAATGAAAGACTGAAAGGGGAGAGATCTGGAGAGGAGAGGAGATTGGGAGGAACTGGGAGGAGTAGAGGGAGGGGAAACTGTAATCAGAATATAGTGTATGAGAAAAGAATCTATTCTCAGCAAAAAGAAAGAAAGCAAAGAAAAGGAAAATATAAAATCAGACAACTTATCTTCTCCTCTCCCAAATCTGACTAATACCATGACAGCCATAAGACCTTCAGTAAGGCAGTTCATGAGGTCTGACCACCTGTTATATTTACACAAACCGGATAGCTAGCAGAACGTGGAGTTCAGTACTGTCCTCAGTGCACCCCACAACTACCTTGAGATGTCTTATAAAATTCTTCAAAGCAAAAGCAGGTATAATAATCTTGATTTAACTATAACACAGATCCCCAGAGACACTTTGCGGTATCAAAAAGGGGTCTTGAATTTCATGAAACTTAGCCTCCGGCTAGTATCAGCATCCATTCATAATCTAAACACATATCGAGGACTTGCTGGGTTGAAGGTACTGTTTTAGGCAATAACAGAACATTTCATAATCCATGATCTTTAATTACTCTGAAATGGTAGGCTACCGTGCTTTATCCCACATACTAATTTAATGAACATCTTGTTTACACCTTCTCCGGCAGTCACCTCACTGGGGGAGATCAGAGAGCTCATCCTTGTTCTTGGCCACATGTCCTTGGGTTTCCAGCAGCTCTGTCTGGACACTTGAATCATAGAACAAAGACTCAGTTATCTTGTCATCTAATTTGACTAAAGCTGCGATAGTTCTTTCAGTTCCTAATATTCTAGACATGTTATGCAGGTGAACATAGTGTGTTTTTCTCTATTTTCTCTTGCTCTTTAAGTATTTTCTCTATGCTCTTTAAGCTGATTCAGTCTTCATGGTAAGGCTGTGTTCTGTCTGGGTTAGCTGGAAGGGCTTGATTGTTATCTGTGTCTTCCTGTAGAAATCTCTTGTGGTCCTCCAACTCACGTAGAGAACGCGATTGCTCGAGGTGTGCATTACCAATATGGGGACATGATCACCTACTCCTGTTACAGTGGTTACATGCTAGAAGGTTCCCTCAGGAGTGTTTGCCTAGAAAATGGAACATGGACGTCACCTCCTGTTTGCAGAGGTAAGGGAATGTTTGAACAATCATTCCCCAGAGAGGCTGCAGGGAGATGTGGACAGAGGTCAATATGACCAATGATTAGTATGAACGCTGCTTTGATTTTCCTTGAGTTTAAATTTGACTTAGCAACTGTGTAGTTTTCTATAACTTGCTGATTTACATTTTTGAAAACTTGTACATTTCTTCTAAATTGAAAAAGGTCATGGGTCTCCAAGTACAGTGCTCTAAAGCTTGTACTTTCCTGATGACCTCTGAATGTTTGTTCAAAATCACAGTTGCTTTATTCATTCTAAAAGTAGTTTCTAAACATCAAGAACTATGATACCAAACATACAGCCTAAATTGGCAAATTCAGAGTCGTGAGATGTAGCATTGGTTCAGGGACTGAGGGAAAAGGCACCAGTCAGGGAATATAAAGTTCCAGTCAATAAGATGAACACTGTCTGAGGATCTAATGCATTCTACTGCAGTCAACAATATTTGTAGTTGCCTGCAACTACGGTTACCGGGTTCTCCTGAGACAAAGCCTGGGAATTAACGGGAAGGAGGGCGAGAGAAACATGGGGCCAAGACAAAGTATTCTGATCAAGGCCCAAAGTTTAATAATTTGCTTTCACATATAAAGGGGAAGCCCCACCCCCCCCAGAGTCTCTTCTTGGCTCAGCCTAAGAGCTGGGTAAGGAGATGGCAGTGGGGGAAGGGCACAAATATTGTATTGTAGTTTTGAAATTTGCAGGGACGAATGAAAAAGGGAGAGAAGAAAGGAAGAAAGGAGGAGGGAAGAGGGGAAAAGCAACTGGTAGTTATGTGTGCTAACAAGTGGTAATTAGCTTGACTATGCATGTTTTATAATACATGCATAAAACAATCAAGTTCTAAGTTGTCTATACAGTTTGCATTTGACCAATTCACCTCCATAAAGTTGAGGGTGGGTGGGGCGGTAACAGCCAACAATGTGTGCCTCTCCTCACATGTTGAAATTCCTTCTTAGTGTTCAACTGTATTTCTCTTCTCTAAAGTCTGCATCATTTATGAATTGTGAATGAGTCTGTTCTTCAGTATCAGTTTTCCAGGATTCCCTGGAATTATGAATCATCTTGTTCTCTTTCCAGCCGTCTGTCGGTTCCCATGTCAGAATGGAGGGGTCTGCCAACGTCCAAATGCTTGTTCCTGCCCAGACGGCTGGATGGGGCGTCTCTGTGAAGAGCGTGAGTCTGTCCTTGGATGTTGCTCTGAGTCCCTTTTATTTGCTGAGAAGCTACAGGCTTAGGAGACACAGTTCCTGGAAATTGCCTTCACTGCCCCTAGGATCTAATTGCCTCAAATCCTTGCTGTGGACCAGAGCACACAGGGCTACTCTGACATATCAATAGGCTGCAGAAGATCTATCTACAATATCAATATCTGAGTGTGCAGTTGCCTCATCTAACATCTCATGAGCCTCTTGGCACTCAGCAACTGAGTCTTCTAAGGAAGGGGCTTTGTGAATGTCTCAACCCTCTCTCCCCTATCTCCCCTCAGGTCAGTGCTATCCGGCTGCAGCCTTTGCTACAACTGGAATAACTGCAGCATCACAGACACTGCACCTTTCGGGAATATGGGAGCCATGAGAAAGCCACTCTTAATTAAGAAAATAGGGGTAGTTGCAAGCTCTAATCTATACAATACTTAATAAATGAACAGAATTTTGATCCTTACTTAAACTATGCTTATAATATAAATTATCAAAGATGTACAAATAGCTACTTTGCATTTTTTGTTTTATTATTTGTGCCCATGCATGCACCAGGGCAGAGGACAGCTTCTGGGGAGTTGGTTCTCTCCTTCTGCCAAAGGTCCTGGGGATCAAACTCAGTCATCAGGTTTGCTTAGCAATTCATTTACCTACTGAGCTATCTGGATGGCCCTCAGTGAACCTTTTTAAATGATTTGACTGTCTAAAGTGTGTTATTCCAATGTTATTCCAATGTCTTAATGTGTAAGGATAAACAGTTTTATGTGTGGAGAGGCCATGCTGAGTCCTTAATGTGACAGACAGGAGTCAGGTTACACCTGTCGGGCTTGTTCCCTGCTGAACACTGGGCCAACTCTAAAGCTTATTCAATGTGACTTTTTCGTCTTTTTTTTTTTTCTTAAAGAGAAATGAGTAATGGGTGTGATCAATTCAGAAAATCAAGGGTTTTCACAATGGCTAACTTTTTTTAAAGCTGCCACAGTTTTTCCTTCCCCTCCTCATTCCTTTTCATTCTGTGCTGGCTCCCAGGCTTCAGTGAGATGGATTCTGGGATACCCCAGTCACAGGCCAGGATAAACCAGCTTAACTTGCTGAGAGTTTACCTGCTCTTCTGCATAAAGCAGATCGCTCCTCCACCCTGGTGCGCTTTCCCAGTGATAATTCACTAGTACACAGAACTCATACAGGAAGATCCTCTAGTGAGCCAGTGCAAAGTTTCTCCTCCAGCAAAATAGATTATGACATTTGAGCAGATCTGAACACGAATATTGTGATCAAATCCTTTTCAACACATTGTTAAATGTTTTGTATTGTTTTGTTTTCTTCTTTTAGCAATATGCATACTCCCCTGTTTGAATGGTGGGCGCTGTGTGGCCCCTTATCAGTGTGACTGCCCCACAGGCTGGACTGGGTCTCGCTGTCATACAGGTAGGCTTCCTCCCATGGTTTGTTTTCGTGATGGTTTAGTTTTGTGAATCCATAGGAGATACAGATGGATTGAACTTGGATTGAGTGGTGGTGTCACAACAGAAGGGTGTCAGCCACTCTCGAGAACATCTCACGACAGTCCTGAGGCCACCTCTCAGTGCTAAACTAAAATCACCACCAAAAACCACTTTTCAGGAAAACACACTAAAGAATACCATCTCCATTGGCACCTCTTCTTGATCCTTTTCGAACAATGTCTCTCACACCCTACTGAACCCCACGAACTAGTAAAGTACTTCTTCTCTGGATGCTATCTAGTATCTACTAGTTGAGTTTCAGTTCCATTCTCAGGGCAACCATCATGAATGATCACTGGATGATCATGTCCACTCAAAGGCTTGGAGCATGCAGGCTCATAGTACAAACTATTGTGTTAACTGAATCTCAGCCGCATCTGACTTTGGAAGCCTTGAAGGAAACACAGGGGCGTGGCTATAAAGATGGACAGAATTAAATTAGGGAATGTATGTGGCAAATTCAAGGTGCTGGACTATGCCTTGAGAGCATAGGAGCCCTGGAAGGTTTTAGGCAGTGATGGGTGGGGGCTGGAGAGTTGTCTCAGTGGTTAAGAGCACTGCCTGCTCTTCCAGAAGACCGGGGTTCAATTTCCAACACCACATGGCAACTCATAACTGAGAAACGATAATCAAAAAAAAAAAAAAAATGGTGGCTCTGTGAGACGGTGGAAAAGGAGGATCAATGCTACTTGGTAACAGATCTGACTGGAAGGGAGTTGGGGGAGGGGGAGGTTATGGGGGAGGGGAGGTGACTCTACTCTTTCCAGTCTGACCTCAGGAATTAAAACCAATACCATTTACTGAGCTAGAGGAGCCAGGATAAACAGGCTGGTGTCCAGGCAAGGAGTTGAACCTGAGGAGTCTGGGACACACTAGCCCAGCAGTCTAAAAGGCATGACAGTTTGGGCTCCCAGTAAAAACATATAGATTGAACACAAATTTGTGCATCACCAAGGAAGAGCATGTAAGGGAGAGAAAATGGCACTGTGCAGAAGATACTCGGTATGAGTGGCCCCGTGGACACACTTAGGATGGAGGAAGTGGCTGAAAAGTGAGAATATTGCTAGTGATGACTCCTGTCAGGGATCACCTCACACCGTGCTCCTGAGAGTGAGTCATGTTTTCTTACCCCAGCAAATGGAAACAGTGGGGAGTCAGATTGAGATGCTCAGGGTTTATTTTTTGTTGTGTTTTATCCTGATTGTCTCGTCATCTTTGCTTTTTTCTGATTAAATTGTAAATAAGTATATCCCCGCTGACCCACCTTACTCTTCCTGAGCAAGAGGGCCCTTCAGGGGAAAGCCTGGTGTTTACCTCTCCTTCTTGCTCCTCTTTATCCCTGGTTCTTGTTCCTAGTACCTGCTTAGCAGACAGTTGGCTGTATTTTATGAAGAATAAGCTTTTCATCCAGGAAAGGGCCTGCCTTTGCTGTGTTAAAGTAAAACTCATAGCCATGCTTCCCTCAATGGCTGTCTGATTTTCTCCTGTAAGGACTCACCTGACAGGTTGAGCTTGTGGGTAATGGACTTTCATCAATGTTCAGACTCCGTGCTGTTTTAGCCAACAGGCTTGTGCACATGCAGGGTTTGAAGGCTAATGAAAAAGATGTCTGTATACTAGATCTTCGGGCATTCTTTCAGGGTTTCCTGTGTGATTAATTTTAATCCTAATTATGGTTCTCTAATTATAACTAATGCTGAGATATATACATATATATGTATATATAATTTTTATGTATATATTAATTTAAAAGAGCATGAGAAGCATCTCCTGGCCATACAGGAAGGACCATTGGACACATGCTTTATGTGTAAGAGTGTTTTGCCTGCTTGTATGTCTGTGTGCCATTTGCATGCCTGCTGCTCAGAGGAGGTCAGAAGAGGGCATCGTATCCTCTGGAACTGGAGTTACAGATGGTTGTAAACCACCATTTGGGTGCTGGGGATCAAACCCAGGTACTCTGGATGAGTACCAGCGCTCTTAACCACTGAGCCATCTCTCCAGCCAAATCTGTAGTTGGGCACTCTGTATGACAGACTGACTCTCCTGTAAACTGCTGTTTGACTTAGTCAATCTAGAGTTTATTGCCGGCTCCCTCCAGAGAGCCATAAATTAACCGAGTATATAAAACACTTAGATCAGAACTAAGTGCCAGACTAGTTGCACACATTAGAATAATAATAGTAAAATATTTTAAAAGACAGAACCCAGTGGGCTTGACATGATCAGTAAAGCTGACCTTAGCGTGGTGAAATTTAACAAAGGGACTTGATGTGAAACCTCTCACTCCTCCCCCACCCCACCCACCCCGGGATAGCTCAGCTGTCGGAAGGAGTGATGCCACATATGGATTTAAAGTGCCTGAGGAATGGTCAGTGGTCCTTCAGGGGGAAAAAAGAGCCAGTGCTACCCCATGGGCCTCTTTAGAATGTCTAAGTGTTGAGTAAGTGAATGCATGTCTTTCATCACAGCTACTTGTCAGTCCCCCTGCCTAAATGGCGGGAAATGCATAAGACCAAACCGATGCCATTGTCTCTCAGCCTGGACAGGACACGATTGCTCCAGGTAAGACAACCCAATACAAAGGCTGAACTGTAACTCTAGGACTTTATTTCAGGAGTGGGAGGATGGAATTCAAGAGCCATCTCCAGAGATAGAAGGTATCTCTAGGTGAAGTGTAAACTTTGTTAATCACAGGCTATCTAGATAGGCTCTCTAAACCTTCACTAAACCCAAAGCTAGAAATAATTAAGTCAGAATTGATGAAGAAGACAAGTCTCAAAAATAAACAGTATTGAGCATCCTTCAGCAGCATGTATACTAAAACTTGAAAAATAGCAATGTACACACACATACACACATATACACACATATACACACACATACACACACATACACACACATACACACACATACACACACATACACACACACATACACACACACATATACACACATACATACACACACATACAAATACATACACACACATACACACACACATACACATACATACATACACACATACATACACACACATATACACACATACATATACACATACACACACATACACACATACATACATGCACACATACACACACATATACACACATACATACACACACATATACACACATACACACATACATATACACACACATACACATACATACATACACACATACATACACACACATACACACATACACATATACACACACATACATACATACATGCACACATACATACACACACATACAAATACATACACACACATACACACACACATACACACACATACATACACACATATACACACATACATACACACATACACACACACACATACACACACATACACACATACATACATGCACACATACACACACATATACACACATACATACACACACATACACACATACACACATACATATACACACACATACACATACATACATACACACATACATACACACACATACACACATACACATATACACACACATACATACATACATGCACACATACATACACACACATATACACACATACACACACATACACACACATACATACACACACATACATATACACACACATACACATACATACATACACACATACATACACACACATATACACACATACACACACACATACAGACACATACATACACACACACATACATACACACACATATACACACATACACACACATTAAATAAATACATAAACACTAAAAATCAGTAAACATTTACATAAATGATAAAAGTAATATTCTTGAACATAAAATGCAAAATAAACAAAATAGTTTATTGAAAATGTCCTAGTAAGGTCTGGTATAATGGGCCATACCTTTAATCCCTGCATTCCAGAGGAGAAACAGGAAGGTCTCTGTGAGTTTTAGGCCAGCTAGGACTGTATAGTAAAACCCTGTCTTAAAGAAGAAAAAAATGGAAAGGAAAGGAAGTGAAAGGAAAGGAAGAAAAGGGAAGGGGGAAGGGAAGGGGAGGGAAGGGAAGGGGAGGGAAGGGAAGGGAGGGAAGGGGAGGGAAGGGAGGGGAGGGGGAGAGGAGGGGAGAGGAAGGGAAGGGAAGGGAAGGGAAGGGAAGGGAAGGGAAGCGAAGGGGGAAGGGGAAGGGGAAGAAGGGGAAGAAGGGGAAGGGGAAGAAGGGGAAGGGGAAGAAGGGGAAGGGGAAGAAGGGGAAGGGGAAGAAGGGGAAGGGGAAGGGGAAGGGAAGAAGGGGAAGGGGAAGAAGGGGAAAAGTATCCCCAGCCAATGTTTGAGCTGTATAACCACAGTAAAAACTATTTAAGTTGATAAAAAATGTTTAGTAATATTTTAATATTTCCAAGCCCCTTCCCCTCATCCTTAACAAGTATTGTTACAGACGTGCCTACTAGACTAAGATTTATTGCCCCCTTTTCCCCCTACCTCAATTCATCTTTCCTCTTGAACCTGTTGATTTTCTTATGTTTTCTTTCGTTTTCTGTCTTCAGGAAAAGGAGAACTGGGCTTTAACCCCACACCCCTCCACCTCTCCCAAAGCAGGATCATCTCCTTCCAGTACCTCCTGGAACTCACACCAAGAAAGACCAACATGGTGCTGGGGCTTGTTTTGTTTTATAAGCTTGAGGTTGACTTTTTAATTTTGTGATCTATTTTGTTATTTTTTGTGACATTCTTTCTTACATGTTTGCATTGTTTAAATATGCTTGCATTTTCTATATAAAAATTATATTAAACGGACGCACTCCATCCTCACCAGATGTACATACTCTGCTGTCTGCCTGGAAAGCCCCTGGAATACATTTTTATTCAATTACTTAAAGATGACTTTCCATTAAAATATATTTTGCTACTAAATAATATTTTTGCTGGTTAGTACCATTTTTCCAAGGTGGCTGGGGAACAAAGAAAAGAATTCATGGGCGTCCTTCTAATCCTCTGACATAGCGCATGACTGCATGTAGTACACTGAGCAGTTATGATAAAGGGGGCCCCTCCTTTAGTCCTGTCTTGTTTACAGTGTGTGACTGTAAAGGTTTCCTTTCTTCCCTAAAAGAACTCAAGTTGGACTTAGTGCCCCCTGCAAAGAAGTCTGTCCTGTGTTGAGGGTGACCTGGAGGGTCCTTTTCCACATTTGGAAAGCTGTAGACATCAAATTGGGGGGTGGGTACAGAATGATCATGATTTATAAGTAAATGTACTCTTAAAAATTCTCAGAGGTGGCTCCTGGTTTTCCTGGAAAGGAAGAAAGAGAGGAAAAAAGAAAGGAAGGAAGGAAGAGGAGAGGGAGGGAGAGAGGAAGGAAGGAAGGAAGGAGGGAGGGAGGGAAAGAGGAAGGAAGGAAGGGAAGGAGGGAGGGAGGGAGGGAGGGAGGGAGGAAGGAAGAGAGAGAAAGAGAAAAAGAGAGAAAGAAAGAAAGAAAAGAGGAAAGGAAGGAGAAAGGGAAGAAAGAGAAAAAAGAAAGAAGAGGGGATGAAGGGAAAAAGGAAAGAAAGACAGAGACAGAGAGAGGCAGCTGCACAGAAGACAGTCAAGCTTCCCCAGTTTTATGACTTCATCCACTTTCATCATTGTACCTATTTTACAATAAAGACTTTCCAGACTTCAGAAACTAAAGCCAAACCATAGATTTCATTTTAATATAGGAAATATATGATCACATTGGTTCCATCCTCTGGGGAAACTTCTCCCACAAGGCACACGGTACACTGTAGCACTGCAGAGAGATGCAGGACAGGAGAGGATCTTGCTGTTCCTACGGTCTCAGCCATTGGCTCGTTCTCCTGACATCCTTCCCCCTTCTCATCCATATGCTTATCATTCAGTTTGTCTGCCAGCTTCATCCTGTTTATCTTCATCATTTATCATCATAAAAATATAAAATAAAGTTTAAAATCTATGATTAATAAAAAGAAAAGTGGTATCAGAAAGAAAGCAAGAGAAAGCCACTGATCATAACACTTGGTTCTCAAAGTACCTACTGATGAAATACACCTGCCAAGTACAGCGTGCCTTCCGTTACTTTGAATAGTTTAAAAGGTTTAGAATTCAGATCCTTTTGCTCTGAATGAATTAAAAGGTTTATAATTCCAAAGTAAGACAAATTAGATGTGTTATGCAAGATTTTAAGGAAGCAACACATCATGTAAGTGAGGGGTTTTTTTTTTTTTTCAGTCTTTGGACAGGATGTATGATGGTTTTGTGTGTGTGTGTGTGTGTGTGTGTGTGTGTGTGTGTTATGTCTGTATGTGGGTGCACACACACACACACACACACACACACTTCACTTTCCACCTTGCTTGAGACAAGGTCTCTCATTCACTATCACGCATACCAGGCTTACTGGACTGCAAGCTTCTAGGTAGGAACTCTCTGTTCCTGTGATCTCTCTGTAGGAGTCGTGCAGTTGCAGACATGGGCTCATACTTGTAGCACACAGTCCTCCAAGCAGAACACTGACCATTTGTATCAGGTCAGCTGTACCTGCTTGCAGTGGATCACCAAGAATGAACCTG
Organism: Arvicanthis niloticus; assembly: GCF_011762505.2. Taxonomy (NCBI): domain Eukaryota; kingdom Metazoa; phylum Chordata; class Mammalia; order Rodentia; family Muridae; genus Arvicanthis; species Arvicanthis niloticus. Next base: position 87,051,070 of record NC_047662.1, read on the forward strand.
TGGTCATAACCATCCCCTTGGAGAAGGAGGAAACAAGGTCCCTGGACCCTCACCTCAGATAAAGCTGAGTGAAAACCAAAGCAGGTTTTAGGGGAAGGCAGCTCACCAGGGCACAGTGTTTATCAGTGACTGAACAGAGACTACATCCAACAATAGGAACCCTCAAGCGTGCTATCTTGATGTCTGCAGAGTTATATATGCAGCCCTCAAAAATAATGCAACACCATGGAACTTGTCAGAAGCAGAAAGCTATGGAATGCCAGGGGCTGAAAATCAGGATGCAAAGAGCAGAGTGTAGATTAGTGGAAGAGTCAGTGCTTATGTGCAGGAGACCCTGGGTTTAAACCCAACTATTTCCCCTTCCAAGCTTCCGTGTTCAAGAGACTTAAAAATCTACTTTTTAAAACGTAAGAAGGAAAATGCCCAGTATTACAAATCATCTCTATATACTGTATCTCAAGTTAAAATGTGACATGGTTTAGTAGTTACAGGCACTTCCTGTTCTTGCAGAGAACCTCGTTCATTGCTCAACACCCACATCAGGTGCTTCACAACCACTTCTTATTAGCTCCAAAGGATCGAATACCTTCTAGGCCCTTCAGACAATTACACAAATAGGCATAGACAAACGCACAGTTTAAAAAAATAAACTACCTTTTCAATTTTTTTTTTAAGCAAGGTACCTATGGTCCTAAATAACTATTGGTCAGATAAGGTCAAGCCCCTGTGGCTTCTCCGCACAGAGAAAGTGTGAAACAGGATTAGCCATGATCTGAAGGGGGGAGAAGCGAAATCAGCAGCCCAGCGATGTTTTCTATCTGCTCTTTGCAAGATATAACGGGCTCTGGAGTGTCATCACAGTACAGAGATGAAAGTCCAAGAACATTGTTACTATGACTTAAGACATTTTTTTTTTAAAATGAGACAAATAGTGGGGAATAGCTGGAATATCCCACTGACTCATACGAGCAAGTAACGTCAACCCTCAGATTGCCAAAATCAAGGCAGGTTTTACTGAAATGATTATAAAGCAAATTTTAAGGGACTGCAATCTGGAAAGAGAAACAGAAAAAAAGTTACCGAGTAAGACCACATCCTAAACCGTGGTTTCATGTCTATATAATTAGATTTCATATTACTTCTCTTACAACTCTCATTTCCAAATGCTGTAGATTTCTTACACTAATGACACAGATTGAAACCCATTATTATAAAAAAAAAATAGGATTACATGAAAGTTCATGAAAGAACGTAAGGATGAATAATAATTAGCCTAGCCAGTTAGTAAAATGGGATTAAGCTTTGAGTAATTCAATTTGTACCAACTATAGAGAGACAGCTTGGCATCTGTGGAATAAGGTGAATTACCTAGAGCAAGCCTGACATTAGGTGATAGAAAAGGCTCTCACTGAGTAGCTTGGACCCTCTGAGAAATGGATCAAGGCAGGATTGGACAAGTGAGAAATGTATTAGGGGAGATGCCTGTGAGACAGTAGGTAATGGGAACTAGAAGAAGCAAGGAGTTACTGGGCTGTGTTAGTCACACATCGTTACTGTGACAAAATGTCTGAGGTAATCAGCTTCAATAAAAGAAAAGGTTTGTTATGGCCCATATTTCAGTCCAAAATTGCCTAGTCTTGTTTCTTTGGGCCGGTTACCTCAGGACATCAGGGCAGGAAGAATGTGTTGGAGAAGAAAGCCTGTTTACCTCGAGGGAAACAAAGATAC